>NW_024584335.1:0-14802 GCF_018398535.1 Haplochromis burtoni
AAAAAGTACCGCAAAGCTGTCTCCGACCTGCAGTATTAATTTAGATATAGGTGGAAAAACTCCACATGCTGACAGAGCACACACTGTCATTAGCATCAGGTGACCATTAGCAGCTCTCCAACTCCCACAGAAGGCCAGCGACTTCCAAACCCTGGCCCAAATATCCTCTCTGTCCCAGCTATGATTTTAACACGTGTTCCAGGAATCATTGACAGAAAGAATTTATGGAACCCTGGTAAAACAACCATTTTCTTGATATTTTCCCAAACGTTTTGAGAAAGTTCTAATGAGGGATTTTTGCTTTTATCATTTTAGCACTTGCATTTATCATTCAGATCATTTTGCATCAAGCAGCAACCCCCATCTCTGCTGGAAAAGTTTCTTAGTGAATGCCATTGATGGGGTTTGTGTCCTTTCATAAAATTAGCCACAAAAGAAGAAGTCCACAATATGTTACTAAAGCTGTTGTTAATTTATCTGCAAACTTTGTGACATCATGTTGAATTTATAACAGAGTGTAACTTTAAAATATGCAGAAGAAATTTCTACTTAGTGGAGCCTAAGCCAGAACATCCGCTCAGTCAAAGAAACAGTTTTCAGGGCAGAGCTGCATTCATGAAAAACTTCAGCAAGAACTAAAAAACTGAGAAATCAGAAACACAGACACTCACACGGCACCATGGGACACCGCATCAACAGGCAGAGGACAACAGGGCTTAAATGCACCGAGGATAACGAGGGAATGAGGCACAGGAGGGAAACATAGCTGAGACTAATCACACATAATGAGACAAGGAACACTGAACAGAGGGCTTGGAACTGTCGAAATAAAACAGGAAACATGAGACATTCACAAAGATGTAGACTTGACGCCGTGACAAGGAGACATGACTGACAGGGGAGACAGAGGGAACACGGAGCACGGGGACCACGAAAAACATGGCACACAGGAGGACACCTATAGACTATAACATAAGCACAAAACCCCAAAGAGAACCAAGACCATGAATAACAATAAATCAAATAATATTAACAGGAACATGAATATCAAGCAGGAAAAGCTTAATTTTATGGAAATCACATAATAGTAAAGACTAGTCTTCTAATGTCCGGTTTTTTGAAGGCACTATGAGATTGCAAAAAATCATGCAGACAGGAGTGCAGGACGTCACCTTGTGTTTTTCATTTTCCTCTTGACAATAACTTATGGATTCTCTTTGGGGTTTGGGTACTATGTCTTTGTTTGCATATCAAGCACAGTAATAACATGGTCAGAAAACCATTAGGTAGCACTGTGCTCTTAAAAAGGCAAATCTGCATCTTCATCTCCAAAGTGTCCCAGTAAGCAGCTGCTTTAACTATGTACTTAATAAAACACAATGAATCCTAACACCAGCAGTTGATATACATTTCACACTGAATCTTGGATTCCTGGACCTATCCCAGCTGTCTTAGGAAAAAGGCAGGGTACACCCTGGACATGTCGCCAGTCTGTCGCAGGGCCAACACATTAAGAAAGACAACCATTCACACTCACATTCACATCTATGGGCAATTTAGAGTCATCGGTTAACCTAACCCCACTGAGTGCATGTCTTTGGACTGTGGGAGGAAGCCGGAGTAACCAGAGAGAACCCACACAAACACAGGGAGAACACGAAAACTCCACACAGAAAATTGAATAGAATTGAACTGAGGAGCTCTTTGTGTGAGACACTGCACCACCATGCTGGGTTAGGGTTAGCGTAATGTATTTACTTACTTGTGAATGTAGCTGTAATCCTTTTTCAGAAGATTTTGAATCCACCTTTTTTGACCGTCCTCTAAAGGCTGAAGTCATCCCAGTTGCTTCTGCACCTTTTCTTACCACATTTCCCCGTTCTGTCCCCTTTCCAGTAACATGCTTCCATACAGCACTCTGTGAACAGTCAGCCTTTTCAGCAATAATCTTCTATGCAATGGCATAATAAGTCAGGCAGGGCATTGCTCCAGGGCCCATAATGCAAAAAGGCCCCAGGCAACGTAAATATCAAATGGGCCCCTCCACATTACATTGCAAGTTGCAGGTATTTACACAATCAGTTTACACTCCACTGATTAAAACCATGTATTTGGGTATTTGTACTTGTAAAATATTAATTTTACTTCTTGACTCTGCTGGCTGCCGTTTGTGCAAATGCATGCAAAGCTCCTTTTTAGCAGTAGTATAGTAGTAGCTCATTAGCACAACTGCATTATCAATTAAAAGTAAAAACAGGAAGGAGAGAAGAGACCAGTGTAACTACCACCAGAAGTTATCCCATAGAAGTAAAGCAAGTGTGTAAGTTCATCTCTAAATGTTTGTAAAGCATTCCCACGTTAATCTTAACAACCGATATATGGAGCGACTGCCTCTCTCTCTCTCCTGCTGCTACTTCAATCATGAAACTGATCAATGATCAGCTGATCGGCTTTTCTGTCGCGAGTCCGTCTCTCTTGTTTGTTTTTGGCTCCACTTTGCACCAGAAAGAGGAAACCAGCGGCTGAACAACAGCAGCACGTTTAAGCTTGATCAGCTGTTGTTAGAATTTATTTAATATTACTTTCTACACCAGGATCTTTTTCTACGTAGCTGACGGCTGGTAACTGTGCAGGGGCGGATCTAGCAAAGTTTAGCCAGGGGGGCCGATAGGGCATGAACAGGGAAAAGGGGGCACAAAGACATACTTTTCTTTCTTATTCTCATTTAAAATGTCTATAATAAATAATTAATTGATTAAGCATCATGAGGCGAAGGGTGGGGGGTGGTTCCCTATTGTCACGGCAAGTGGGATGAGCCGTGTGGGGAAAAGTAAAGGAGGATCCAAATGCAGACACTCGCTGATATTTGAAGGTGGTTTATTGAAAATATAAAGCACAGGGTGAACAATGACAGAACGGAACAAAAGCTAAACTAAAGTAGAAAGTAGAAAGTAGACAGGATAGATGATGGTTGATAGCAGGGAAAACACATGGTAGATACACAGTAGATTCACAGACGGACCAGCGACTACAACATAAGAAGACACGACTTAAATACACACAGGAGGAAGTAATTGACGAGACGAGATAAAGGAGGCAAAACTGAGACACATGAGACACGGACTTTCACAATAAAACAGGAAACAAGAAACCATTACACAAAAACGCAGACTAGACACAGAACTAAACCTACACTAAACACGAGACACAACGAAAGAACTAATCCCTAAACACGAATAAACAGAAACATAGAATTCTAATAATAATCAACAAAGCACAAGAATATCAGAAAACATGCAAAAATATACCAAAACCTAAGAAACTCAAAATGCTGGGTCAAAATGGCCCAGAACCATGACACCCAATATTTTTTGCTGGGAGTTGGCAACCCTATTACTTAGGTTGCTTAATATTTCCGTTAAGTGCTCTTTAAAATACTAGAATAGGGAGGATGGTGTAGGTTTAAGTTTATTAGATTGATCAGTATTGCTGATCCAAGAAATATTTTGGGTGCAGTGTATTTTTTGCATACAGGTTTAACAGAATAGCTCTAGTGTAATATTTTTAAACTTCAGTATGAACTTATACAGCAAGATATTGAAAAAACAGTTGATAAAAAAATACACTGTATTGGATTCATATCGGTATCGGCAGATCCAAATTTATGATATCAGTATCGGACAGAAAAAAGTGGTATCGTGCCATCTCTAGCAATTATCTATAGCATTATTTATAGCATCTTTATGTTACTGTAGCAGGGCTAAATCTGTTTTGAGCTTGTTGTAGTCTCCCTGAAGAAGATGGTGTGGGCGTGTCATAAACTTAAATTAATGTGTCTGACTGCTGACTGTCTCTGGTGCTAATAAAAGTTCCAGTGATGTTATTGATATTATTGATTATTCCATCCATCCATCCATCTTCATCCGCTTTATCCGGGGCCGGTCGCGGGGGCAGCAGCCTAAGCAGAGAGGCCCTAGACCTCCCTCTCCCCAGCCACCTCCTCCAGCTTATCCGGAGGAACACCAAGGCGTTCCCAGGACAGCCAAGAATATAATCTCTCCAGCGTGTCCTGGGTCTGGCCCCGGGGCCTCCTCCTCAGGAGGCGCCCAGGGGCATCCTTGTCAGATGCCCGAACCACCTCAGCTGGCTCCTTTCGATGTGGAGCAGCAGCTGCTCTACTCTGAGCCCCTCCCGGATGGCCGAACTTCTCACCCTATCTCTAAGGGAGAGGCCAGCCACCCTTCGGAGGAAGCTCATTTCTGCCGCTTGTATCCGCGATCTCGTTCTTTCGGTCACTACCCACAGCTCGTGGCCATAGGTGAGGGTAGGGACGTAGATCGACCGGTAAATTGAGAGCTTCGCTTTTACACTCAGCTCCCTCTTCACCACGACGGACCGGTGCAGCGTCCGCATTACTGCAGCTGCAGCCCCAATCCGTCTGTCGATCTCCGGCTCCCTTCTCCCATCACTCGCGAACAAGACCCCGAGATACTTGAACTCCTCCACTTGGGGCAGGAACTCATCCCCGACCCGGAGTGGGCACTCCACCCTTTTCCGGCTGAGAACCATGGCCTCAGATTTGGAGGTGCTGATCCTCATTCCCGCTGCTTCACACTCGGCTGCGAACCGTTCCAGTGCGAGCTGGAGGCCCTCACCCGATGAAGCCAACAGAACCACATCATCGCAAAAATCAGAGATGAGATTCTGAGGCCACCAAAGTGAAAGCCCTCCGCCACTTGGCTGCGCCTAGAAATCCTGTCCATAAAAATTATGAACAGAACCGGAGACAAAGGGCAGCCCTGGCGAAGCCCATCACCCACCGGGAACGAGTCCGACTTATTGCCTGGCAATTCAATTCTCAATTCAATTCAATTTTATTTATATAGCGCCAAATCACAACATAAGTCGCCTCAAGGCGCTTCATAGATACAGAGAAAAACCCAACAATCATATGACCCCCTATGAGCAAGCACTTTGGCAACAGTGGGAAGGAAAAACTCCCTTTTAACAGGAAGAAGCGCGGCCATCTGCTGCGACCGGTTGGGGTGAGAGAAGGAAGACAGGATAAAAGACATGCTGTGGAAGAGAGACAGAGGTTAATAACAGATATGATTCAATGCAGAGAGGTCTTTAATACATAGTGAGTGAGAAAGGTGACTGGAAAGGAAAAACTCAATGCATCATGGGAATCCCCGGCAGCCTACGTCTATTGCAGCATAACTAAGGGAGGATTCAGGGTCACCTGGTCCAGCCCTAACTATATGCTTTAGCAAAAAGGAAAGTTTGAAGCCTAATCTTAGAAAGTAGAGATAGTGTCTGTCTCCCGAATCCAAACTGGAAGCTGGTTCCACAGAAGAGGGGCCTGAAAACTGAAGGCTCTGCCTCCCATTCTACTTTTAAATACTCTAGGAACAACAAGTAGGCCTGCAGAGCGAGAGCGAAGTGCTCTAATAGGGTGATATGGTACTACAAGGTCATTAAGATAAGATGGGGCCTGATTATTTAAGACCTTGTATGTGAGGAGCAGGATTTTGAATTCAATTCTGGATTTAACAGGAAGCCAATGAAGGGAGCAAACAGGAGAAATCTGCTCTCTCTTTCTAGTCCCTGTCAGGACTCTTGCTGCAGCATTTTGGATTCAGCTGAAGGCTTTTCAGCGAGTTTTTTGGACATCCTGATAATAATGAATTACAGTCGTCCAGCCTGGAAGTAATAAATGCATGAACTAGTTTTTCAGCGTCACTCTGAGACAGGATATTTCTAACTTTAGAGATGTTGCCAAATGGAAGAAAGCAGTCTTACATATTTGTTTAATATGTGCGTTGAAGGACATGTCCTGGTCAAAAATGACTCCAAGGTTCCTCACAGCGTTACTGGAGGCCAAGGTAATGCCATCCAGAGTAAGAATCTGTTAGATACCATATTTCTAGCTTTTCAGGGCCGAGTACAATAACCTCAGTTTTATCTGAATTAAGAAGCAGAAAGTTAGCGGCCATCCAGGTCTTTATGTCTTTAAGACATTCCTGCAGTTTAACTAATTGGTGTGTGTTATCTGGCTTCATGGACAGATAGAGCTGGGTGTCATCTGCATAGCAGTGAAAATGTATGCTATGTCTTCTAATGATGCTGCCTAAGGGAAGCATGTATAATGTAAACAGAATTGGTCCTAGCACTGAACCCTGTGGAACTCCATAATTAACCTCAGTGTGTGAAGAGGACTCTCCATTTACAATGCAAACCAAGCTCTTGCAATGGTTGTATAGGGATCGAATGGCCCGTAGCAATGGGCCAGACACCCCATACTCCGCACACCTCCCACAGGACACCCCGAGGGACACGGTCGAATGCCTTCTCCAAGTCCACAAAACACATGTAGACTGGTTGGGCAAACTCCCATGCACCCTCAAGTATCCTGAGAGGATAAAGAGCTGGTCCAGTGTTCCGGACCAGGACGAAAACCGCATTGTTCCTCCTGTATCCGAGGTTCGACTAGCGGACGAACTCTCCTTTCCAGCACCCTGGCATAGACTTTCCCAGGGAGGCTGAGGAGTGTGATCCCCCTGTAGTTGGAACACACCCTCCGGTCTCCCTTCTTAAAGATGGGGACCACCACCCCGGTCTGCCAGTCCAGGGGTACTGCCCCTGATCTCCACGCAACATTGTAAGGCTTGTCAACCAGGACAGAACTCGGGGCGGACCTCATCAACACCAGGGGCTCTGCCACCAAGGAGTTGTTTAACTGCCTCAGTGACCTCGCCCCCGGAAATTGGCGGGTCATTCCCCTCATCCCCAGACTCTGCTTCCTCCTCGGAAGACGTGTCAGTGGGATTAAGGAGGTCCTCGAAGTATTCCTTCCACCGCCTGACAATTTTCTCAGTCGACGTCAGCAGCGCTCCGCCAGCACTATACACAGTGCAGGTAGAGCACCGCTTTCCCCTCCTGAGACCTGACGGTTTGCCAGAATCTCTTCGAGGCAGTCCGAAAGTCTTTTTCCATGGCCTCTCCGAACTCCTCCCACACCCGAGTTTTTGCTTCAGCCACTGCCCGAGCCGCATTCCGCTTGGCCTGTCGATACCTGTCGGCTGCCTCCGGAGTCCCACAGGCTAACCAAGCCCGATAGGCCTCCTTCTTCAGCCTGGTGGCTCCCTTCACCTCTGGTGTCCACCATTTGGTTCGGGGATTACCACCACGGCAGGCACCAACCACCTTGCGGCCGCAGCTCAATGCAGCAGCTTCGGCAATGGAGATGCTGAACATGGTCCATTCGGACTCAATGTCCCCAGTCTCCCTCGGAATGCTGTTGAAGCTCTGCCAGAGGTGTGCGTTGAAGATCTCGCGGACTGGGGCCTCTGCTAGACGTTCCCAGCACACCCTCACTACGCGTTTAGGTGCACAGGTCTGTCCAGCATCCTCCCCCGCCACCTGATCCAACTCACCACCAGGTGGTGATCAGTTGACAGCTCAGCCCCTCTCTTTACCCGAGTGTCCAGAACATATGGTCGCAGGTCTGTGATACGATTACAAAATCGATCATCGACCTACGGCCTAGAGCGTCCTGGTGCCACGTGCACTTATGGACACTCTTATGTTCGAACAGGGTGTTCGTTATGGCCAAACTGTGGTTAGCACAGAAGTCCAATAACAAAACACCACTCGGGTTCAGGATCAGGGAGGCCGTTCCTCCCAATCACGCCCCTCCAGGTCTTGCTGTCGTTACCCACGTGAGCAACACGACCTGAGCAAGCTCGAAGTTTTCCAAATGCGTTGCCTTAGATGCATTCTCGCGTTTCCCTTCGCGACCGTCATTCGAATGACACCATCCTCACCAGCTGCGGCAGCCAACCGACGATCGGCGACCTAATCCAGCGCCGCCGACTCCGTTGGTTTGGCCACATTTGTCGAATGGACCCGAGCCGCTACCCCCATGGCCTACTCTGGTTGACCCGCCCCACCGATTGGAGGGTGCATCGAAATGCACCAAAGAAGACATGGATGAAACAAATCCAGGATGATTTGAAGGCCCTTCGACTTGACCTCGAGCAGGCAAGAACCATCGCCTTAGATCGAAAAGCGTGGAAGATAATTGTTGGTCAAGCAAGAGAACCTGCGGCACCTTACAGCAGCGTACTGGTTGCGCGGCAGACCACCACCGCTGGTCGCCCGCTAAGGACAAGAAGAAGAAGACCCACGTGAGCATTGAAGTCTCCCAGCAGGACAACAGAGTCTCCAGGTGGAGCACCTTCCAGCACCCCACCCAGGGACTCTAAGAAGGCTGGGTACTCTGAACTGCCACTCGGCGCATAAGCGCAGATGACAGTCAGGACCCGTTCCCCGACCCTAAGGCGCAGGGAACAAACCCTCTCATCCACCGGGAAAAACCCCAACGTACCGGCAGCAAGCCGAGGGGATATTAGAATACCCAGCCCGCCGCCTCTCACCAGGGGCAACTCCAGACTGAGACAGAGTCCAGCCCCTCTCCAGGAGACTGGTTCCAGAGCCCAAGCCATGCGTAGAGGTGAGCCCGACTATATCTAGCCGGTACCTCTCAACCTCACGCACTAACTCAGGCTCCTTCCCCACCAGAGAGGTGACATTCCATGTCCCAATTGCCAGTCTTGGCAGCCGGGGATCAGTCCGCCAGGGCCTCCGCTCCTGGCGCCGCCGTCACACAATGCACCCGACCCCTATGGCTATTGATGATTATTGCCATATGATGTTTTTTTGTGTGTACAGGAGTAGACTGTAGTAGTAATGAGATATTGCATTTTTTATTTATTCTTTTATAATAGCAATATCATCAGATCATATTAAAAAACAAGTTTTGAAATATTTTTCTTTATATGAAGCTGAAATAAAACCTTTTCACATTATATAAGAGATAAAGTGATCAGTGTAATAACTAATGGTTTCAGTTGAACCTGGTCATTGTACATGGAATAGAATAGAATAGAATAGCCTGTTATTGTCATTGTACATATACAATGAAATTGTGACATTTAGCCTGACAACTGATAAAATGTATGAGAAAAAAGAAAAGGAGCTTTGTTTCACTCACTAGAGTGGAATTATTTTATTGCACAAAAATCCTTCCCATGTGAAGTGCTGTAAAGAGTGTCAGTTAAAGGCCTAATTTATAATTAGGAATACTTCACATTTCATGGTTCAGTGCCTCCAAGAGTGCTTCTGAAAAACCAGAGCACACCTCATATTTTGACCTCTGTATTATCCATTTCAGTCAACAACCTTATTTAGATTGAATAAAAATGCAAAGAGGTTGTGGGTGACAAAATGTTAAGCATGCTCTTCAATCTGATGTCAGTAGCAAAATAACAGCAGGTGTTCATAACAATCACCAAAAAAAGAAAGAATTCCTATTGAAGAGTCAATTGAATGGTTACATAAACCCTGGATTACACTGTTGAAAAAAGAGAAGGAGAAACCTAAAAAAGATCAAGGATGACTTTAGTTCTGGAAATTTTTACTTATTTGGTTAATTAAAATATTTCCATAAACATAATAATACAATTTGAACTTGAATGACATTTTTACCTCCAACAAGCAGTATGTATCACAAGCTAATTTACGGCCAGTAAATTATTGCCAGTCCCACGCCCAGAAACATGACATGGTGTCTGGTATAAAAACTTGTGCCAAAGCACACATTTTATTATTACCATTCAAAGGAATATTATAACTAGAGAAGGAAGAAAATTGAAGCTAACAGGACTCTTTGAAAACAACAGTCACAACTGGAGAAAACGAAGTCATGTTGACTTGTTATACATGCTGTACTTAACTATACATGTAGACATTATTCTCCTTTAAGAAAGAAAGACAGAGCCTTCATATCCAGATACATCAATAGCAACACAGTAGAATATATGGATTACATTAGCAATGACTTTTAAATAAATTAAGTCTTAATTATTCCTCAATTACACTCCACTTCCCCTTCAGTTACAACCCTGATTAGAATCTATCAGAAAGCAAACTAAGTAGGAGAAATGTATCCCTGGTAGCCACAGTCGCACTGCAAGAGAAATTTACAGAAGATGCAATAACTTGTTTTGTCTCTGTGGACATCATCTTGTCAAGCAGGAAATGTTTAAAGGGCTGACTGTCTGATTTTGTCGGACTCTCTGACTGTGTACGCAAATATACAGTGTTTGCCAAAGACAGTATTCACCAAAAAAATCTAAAGTCAAATCAAAAGAAAAGAATTCAGGAGGGGAAAAAAAAACAAAATCAAAAGAATATAGGATACAGGGGGAAAAAATGGAACTTAGCCTTTAATCACAAACAAATAAATAAATAGATAAGACTGTAGCTAGGAGCAAGGGAAGAATTAATGGAAAACAATGTGCACTGCACTCTTCAGATATCTTTTGAAAGGAAAACCCTCAGCTGTGTTGGAGTTTGAAATTTCTCAATACAAGTACTGAAATGTGAAAGAAAGCCTTTCCACAGTAAGTGACATGTTTAGAGGCACACAATCAGTGGTCTTCAAAACTGCACTTTTTCACTCAGTGAGCAAAACCTTCTGCCTGTGTTGTTCCTCAAGTCACTGCCAGTCAATATATCTTGTGCCAATGAACAAACACTGGGCTTAAATTTCCCATCCAATCGAAAGTTGTTTCAACATTAGAATACCGTTCCAAAATGAATCTTTTTCATCTAAAATTCAGGTTTTTTGTTGTTGTTGCTTTTTATCACTCTCTTGTAAATTGAGTTTAAGGTGTGGACATGGAGAGCTTTTTGTTGCCAGGCTGACTGAAATGTTGTGTAGACTAGATTTGGTGTAGGAAACATCTTGTAATAAAGGTTTTGAAATTGAAGTTATTGGAATATTACAATTAGTATTTTAATACATATTCAAACATGCCTGGAGGGCAGACTGGTGGGGAACTTGATAATAAGTCAAGAGTTGAGACTGAGTTTTTGACATTTAATTAAGGCTGTAATTCATTATCATTATCCACAGCAGTGTGTGGTTAACTTTGTTATGAACAGACAGCATGAATAGGCAGGAAGCAATGTGTCAAACAGACCTGTCCTCTGTGAGCGTGGAAGAAAGGCGTGCTGCTGCAGTTGCAGAACACAGAAGACACTGAATTAGGAAATCAATCAATAGCCTATTTAACAATGAGCTTCTGAAAGCATTATTTATTTATTTTATTTTATCTACAATAAAATAAAATAAATAATTTTATAACTTTCCAATTTTAGAATTAGAATTTTAGAAGAAGCTGTTTTCATCAATCATCAAATTTGGATTAAATGTGTGATTGCCAATTACAAAAATAACTAAGGTGTTCAATTTATGGCCTCAACAGGTACATTTGCGTCCACCATAGTGGTTGTGTGTGTGTGTGTGTATGCGTGTGTGTGTGTGTGTGTGTGTGTGTGTGTGTGTGTGTGTGACCACACGGAAGCCTGGCTGCTTGAGGGTTCTGGTAATATTTGCTCCTTTATTCTCTAGTACTATTTTTGTAGAATGACCACTCGGTAGCTTTCTTATGATGCTGCTTTATTGAACGTATATCCAGCATGGGTTATTACAGCACAACAACGGGTGCGGCAGCTAGGAGTAGAACTGCACATAGACAGCCCTGCCACAAAGCATGTCAGGGTGGTGTAAAGCCGCAATGCCCGCCCGCTCAACACAGGCAACCCAGTATAGGACATCTCCCCCCCTTTTCATGTTATTTCCAATAACAAACCCCAAATAAAACAGCAACAACACAATGATAACAAGTGACACTATAATAGCCTCTGGGCGGTTCTCTTAAGGACCCGGGCACAATTGGCTTACTGTCGGCCTGAAGGGCAGTCTCCACAAAACAGGTTTTATTAACCATGTTAAACCTTTAGGGTAATTAACTCAAACAGGTAACAGCAGCATTGGTTGCAGCTCAAAACATAATTGCAAAACAGCAACAATACAGCATTCCCACTCCCCAGTCCTTCCTTCCCTCCCATTACCCCAGTGTTTACAGATCTAGCCTCTTGACTGGCTTGCGTACCCGGCCGCACCTCGTGCGTACCTGATCCGGGATGTCTGCGTGAGTGAGTGCAAGCGTTGGGGCCAGACTAGGGGCCAAAGGTGGGGTCTCTGGAGTGGAGACACCAGCGCACTGGGATGGCAGCCCCTCAGTGTCCACAATGGATGGTGGAAGGGGTTGTGGCATAGCCCGTGGAGATGGTTCGAGGAGTAGATGGCGGCGGTTCTGTCACAGCACTGCACCTTGGGGTGTGGCAACGAGATAGGACCTTGGAGTGATGCTCTCCTTGGAGACAATGGCAGGTGTTGCCCAAGCCTTCTCCTGGTCCAGCTTAGTAAGGACAGCATCCCCTGGATGGAGTGGAGGCAGGCAGTACCATGGCGGTGGTCGTAGTAGAACGCCTGCTTGGCCTTCTGACTAGCGTCCCTTCATTTAACCTCTCTTTTGTTGGGCCATGTAGGTTGAAGATTCTTCTCCAAGGTGGGCAGGGTTGTCCTGATCTTCCTCCCCATATTGAGTTCCACTGGGCTGAAGCCTGTAGTGGTACAGGGAGTAGACATATAGCACATTAGTGCTATCAGTGGGTCATCATGCCGAAGGATTTTCTTTGCAGTCTGTACTGCCCTCTCCGCATGACCATTTCCCTGTGGGTGGTGGGGACTAGACGTTATGTGGGCGAAATCCATCTCTCTCACAAAGGCCTGGAACTCAGAGCTGGAGAACTGAGGGCCATTGTCACTCAGCACCTCGTCAGGGATCCCAAACCTAGCAAAGGTCGACTTCAGCTTCTGAACAACCTGGCCACTGGTTGTGGATGGTAGGTGCAGTATTTCCAGAAAACGTGAGTAGTAGTCCGACACAACAAGGTAATTATTCCGGTTGTGTTCACAGAGATCCAGGGCTATCCTTTGCCATGGATGATCCGGCAAAGGTGTGGAGATGAGTGGCTCCCTTGTCTGTGTTGGCCTCTGTGCCAGACAGGTGTGGCACTGCATTCTTTAGCTCAGTGGAGAGCCCTGGCCTTTCCATTCGGCTTGGGGACGCTGGAATACCGTGTAACATGGTGGCTATGTAGCAGTCCACTTCACTGTGAGTGCTAGTCTCATCCTCAGCCCAAGTCTGTGGACTCCGTGACAACATATCGGCGATGACAAGCGTTTTGCCAGGGGCATAGACGGCCTCCGGTTTGTACCTTATGAGCCGCATCAAGAGGCGTTGACACCTCAACGGAACATTGTCAAGGTCCCGGCTTTTGACCAGGGGCACCAAAGGTCTATGGTTGGTTTCAAGCCTAAAGCGATCTAAGCCACATAAATACTTATCAAACTTCTCGCAGGCCCACACACTCTCCAAACACTCCTTTTCGATTTGTGCGTAGCGTGTTTCAGCCTCCGTGAGGCATCTAGAGCAGTAGGCAACAGGTTTCCACTCTGCGCCATGAAGCTGAAGCAGCACAGCCCCAAGCCCGTAGCTACTGGCATCCGCGGATGCGTCTGTGGGTCGGTTGACATCATAGAAGGCAAGAACAGGTGCTGATGTAAGCGCTCTCTTGATGTTCTTGAAGGCTGCCTGCTGTGGGTGGCCCCAAGTCCAAATGTTTTTGCTTTTAAGAAACTCGTACAATGGCTTGCATACTGTGGAAAGAGCAGGAATATATCTGCTCAGGTAATTAACCATTCCTAGGATCAGTTTAAGCTCTTGCACATTTTCTGGTGACAGCAGCTGAAGAATGGCGCTCACTTTCTCAGGGTCTGGCCTGACCCCAGAATAGCTAACTCAATGCGCTGCAGCACCTTCTCAAGTCGAGTGTCGTGTTGTTACATGGTGGCCCCATAGACCAGGATGTCATCCATAAAGACCTCCACACCCTCGAGCCCCTCTAAGGTCTCCAACATCTTTCGCTGAAAGATCTCTGGTGCACTTGTTATCTCAAAAGGCAGCCTCTTAAAGCAATACCTGCCATATGGCGTGATGAATGTCGTTAGTTTGCAACTCTCGTGGTGCAAGGGGATCTGCCAAAATCCACTGGCTGCATCCAGCGAGGAGAAGACCGTTGCCTCACTCGACCTGGACATGGTTTCCTCAGGGGTAGGCAAGATATAGTGCTCTCTTTTGACAGACTTATTCAGTTTTGTCAGATCAACGCAGATCCTGGCCCTTGCTGTGTTCTTCTTCAAGACAGGCACCATTAGGGCACACCATTCGGTAGGTTGGGTCACCCTCTCAATGACACCATGGTTTTCCATTCTTTGTAGTTCCTCCTTCACTTTCTGCAGCATGGGGAAAGGCACACGGCGTGTCGTATGCACCGCGTATGGCACAGCATCGTCCCTTAACTGAATTTTGACTGGCTCAGTTTTTAGTGTTCTGTGTTCACCATAAAGTGGTTGGTTCCTGGTGGTAGTGAGCGTTGCTTCATCAATTCTTCCCTCCAGGTTCATCTGCACTGACACGGAGCGGCTGAAAAGGTTGTTAACTCTGCGTCCACGAACCACATACACCTTGGATAGGTAGTCTTTGCCTTTATAGCTTATTGTGGCCTTGAAGTAGCCAAGACATAACAGCTCTCCTCCGGGGCTATCTAGAGGGACATTAGAAAGCTCTAGTGTTCTCAAATCAAATCAAATCAAATCAAATCACTTTTATTGTCACATCACATGTGCAGGTACATTGGTACAGCACATGTGAGTGAAATTCTTGTGTGCGAGCTTCACAAGCAACAGAGTTGTGCAAAATACAAGAATGGCTACATCTGAAATTAATAAATATATGTACAATATATAATAGTATATGCATTTCT
>NW_024584335.1:16284-18373 GCF_018398535.1 Haplochromis burtoni
TTATTCCGGCGATGGTCCGGGTCACTTCTGACACCATGTAGAATGACCACTCGGTAGCTTTCTTATGATGCTGCTTTATTAAACGTATATCCAGCATGGGTTATTACAGCACAACAACGGGTGCGGCAGCTAGGAGTAGAACTGCACATAGACAGCGCTGCTGCAAAGCATGTCAGGGTGGCGTAGAGCCGCAATGCCCGCCGGCTCAACACAGGCAACCCAGTATATGACAGTTTTCTCATGTTGTTGTCTACTGGGATTGGCACGTCTATCATTGGTACAGTCTTCTGTCCATTACCAGGGACCACTATGTCTACTTGACTGGCCAGTACCAGTTAAAAAGTTGACAGGTCTAAAGTCCCACAGGACTAGGTTCCAAAACCACTTTTGGTGGTCTCCTCCAATTGGGAGTTTGGGACTTTTGATCCACACACAGCACACATGTTCTCGTACACTATACCAGCAACTTCGTTTTGCCTCTCATAATGTCCCAGTTTGCATCTTGCACTATGTGCTTGGTAGTTTTGGAACACCTTTTTGTGTCTCCCTCTATGAATCTGATGCTTGGGTCCTTTTCTAGCCACTGGTCAGATTTGCACGTCGTCCACCTCATCTATCTGTTGATAGTACATCCCATACAGGGGTTTGGTAATCCATGATACTTCTTCCGTCTGTTCCTCATTGCTGTCTTCAGTTCTCTGCGAAACTCCCATAGAAGTTTCTCAGCAGCAGCTCATAGAGTCTCAGGGTGCTGGACTTTGAGTGGACACCACTGTACATTGTTAGGAGGTTTTAGGTGTTGACATCAGTGTTATGTGTGTCCTCCTGTGGCCAGCTTACTATTCCAGCTGGGTATCTGATGACATAGATGCATATGAATTGATAGCTCAGATCTTAGTCCGAACATTGAGCTGACTTCTCATCACTTGTCAAAGTCACAAAGTTATTCTGCAGCAACGGAGATTGATCAAGGCTTGAAAACTGGTGCTTGTAATTCCTACAGCTGTTCCAACTTTTTTCTAGGTTCTTTATTATTTGTCACATGCATAGTTATAGAAGTATAACACACAGTGAAATGTAGTTGGATTACTTCCAACCCCCTCTGTCTGTATAAAAGCAATGTTGGAACACACTGTGGTACCATACCCTCGTGAGCATCAGATGAACTATATTGTAATGCAAAAACTTGATTGTTGCTACAAAGATGGCAAGAAAAAGGCAACTAACAATGGAAGAGAGACAGACCATCATAACACTTATAAATGTAGGTCTTTCCTACAGAGAACTTACAAAGAAAGTCAAGGTGTCAGTGAGTACAGTTTCCTTCACCATCCAAAGGCACTCAGAAACAAACTCTGACAGGAAGAGGTCTGGAAGACTCAAAGAAACAACTAAATCAGAGGACAAGTTTCTGAGAGTTAACAGCTTGTGTGATAGGCGGCTCACAGGACAACAGCTTCCATGTTGTAAAGAGGAAGGTAATTGTCCAGTACTTTGATGGTGTCATACTCCTTCACGATCAGAATTTTTCTACCCTTTGTGAGCCAGTCCACCTGTTGTTACCAGGTGTTCATGAAGTACAGTAGGCATGCTGATGCCATCAAGCTCTTCATTTCTAAGACTTGTGAAAAAATCTGCGTGTGATGCTGGTGGGTTCTTGTTGTAGGAGGTTGGGTGGTCAAGAATAGAAAGCACTATTACTACTAGTACATGACCTTTCCTTCTGTTTTTCCTAAACTGTCCAGAGCTTGAAATCACAAAAGAAAAATAAAGGTTGCCATTTTTTCCTGCTTTTAAGAATTCTTCATTTAAAATTAAGAATATTTTTTAAAAGGGGGTGACACTTATTAGTGGGCTATGCCATCTCCACCTTGCTAAATAAGGCCCAAGCTTCACCCCAGTCACCATGACAACATAGAACACTGGATGTATGGTAACTATGGTGATGAAAGCAGGTGAATGAAAAGGTTTAATGGATGATGCAGGAACAGGAAGGAAGTTCACATGAGAAGAAAAAAACTGAGACCAGAACAATAAAGACAAAACAAAAGAAACCAACAATTGTTATTTATTTTCAATCTCTCTCTTT
>NW_024584336.1:0-13158 GCF_018398535.1 Haplochromis burtoni
AAAAGTACAGGCTCTGAAATGTAATCAGAGTAAAAAAGTAAAAGTAGCTCCTTGAAGAACATTTTAACCACATGTTTTTATCCAAAGTTAACTGAACCTTGTGCTTTATTAATGTAATAATAAAATAAGATTAGTAAATGAAGTACAAACTATTTATTTCTAATAAAGGTTCTCTGTTTGAATCAGTTAAGTAGAAAATGAAGGAAAATAAAACATATGTGTATTTTCTGTTGCCTACATTGTAGAGGGTGACTTTGCCTCTAAACAGGAACATGAGCAGGGAAGAGGTTAAAGTGGGATTGAGCAGGTGGGAACCCTAAAATCAGCTGTAGTGGCTCAGCGTGGGGAAAAGAATCACAGCTCACAATAATTTCTGTTGAGAGCTCCAGTAGATTTTCTTAAAGTACAGGCTGTGATCAGCTGACCTGCTGCTCTCTGTGGATGTACACAACTGAATTCAACCAGATGTCAGCAGATGTTTCATGAGCTGTCCTGGCTGGTTTCCATCCTCTACACTGACAGTACACTGTCTTTATATTAGACACTATACTGTTGGTATGAAGGTGGAACTCAGTGAATGAATGTCAGCATCATGAGCTTCAGTTTAAATGAATCTCTGCTACACTTGATGTAATCTAACTGTGACATGAGCACCACAGTCACTGTGCACCAGTCACACACTGTCCTTTACTTTAAATCCATCACAGTTCAGCAAACGAACCTGTTTATCCTGCACTAACCTGCAGAGGATCTTCATGCAGTCTTTAAATAACACAGTTAATCTGCCTCAGATTGTTTTGCAGCATCTTTCACAATCTGAAAAACATAATGTCACATGTACAGACCCAATGTCTGATTTCAACACATGAGGACTTACATGTAAGCTTTAATCTCCAGTTGATCAAATCCCACTGAGCAGTCCTTCCCTTTAAATCTAACCTCTCTTCTTCCTCTCCTGTCCTGTGTGTCTTATCTTTCTCCATCTCTGAGTGAAGTTAGCTCTCTTTCTTTTCTCTCCCTGTGATGTGCAGCAGCTGGACCTTTAGCCAGCAACACACTGTGAGACAAACTGCACACAAACAGTTTGTGTGTTTGCTGATGTTTGTTGAGCTGATAGAAATGCTGCATTTGAAATTACCTGCCACTTAAAAAATATGAATCCATTTATTCTTGCTCATCTTCTGTATTGCTAGCTGGATGCTGAAGTACCGTGACGGCAACTTATGAGCACCTGCAGTGATTCAGGTGTTGTGCCAAAAAAGAACATTGGTCCACTTTAACTCCTGACTATGTTTTGCACACAGTTTTGCCTCTTTCATCTCTTTTTATGTTTCATACCCTGGTGATTAGTGCACGATCAGGATTGCCTTTCATGTGTTACTGTTTAGGTTCAAATCAGTTTGATGCCTGCAGCGATGAAATTACTCTCCTCAAATGGCTTAAACCAAAAGTAACAAGCCTGTTTTGAAAATGTAAGAAGTAGAAAATACAGATATGTGTAGGGAGTAAAAGTTTTAAAGAAATCCTGAGGCTACAATCAGACTCTGACATTTCCCTTCACTGAACCAGGCTGGTAACTGTTACATTTGATTTATTATCATTGAATAAATTAGAAAATTATTGATATATGTAATAGGGAACAGCAATAGGAAATGTAAAAAAGTATAGACCTGGTAAATATTTATATATTATATATGTATACATTTTTATATATCTGTGTACAGCAGGAGGGATGGGCATGATTTTAGTGTTTTTAAAAAGTCATGAATTATTTTTAACAGCAGGTTGGATGTAATGTGTTAGAACTACCAGCAGGTGGGGATAAGAGACCTTTAAGGTGTTTGGTGCCACACTCCACCTTCAGGTTTAAAACTAGTGTTAATGGAGGGAGTTTGAAGGTTGAGTTTGTTCCACGACTGCATTTCACTCACTGCCTCTGTTTGTATCTCTGTCACTGCAGGACCAACATGGAGCGAGAAGTCAGCGCTCTCAGGAGGCCGACAAACCTCACAGAAGAAAGGGAGAGAAAAAACACACCTGTGACGAGTGTGGGAAGGGTTTTATCTGAAGGTCATCTAAAACAGCATCAGGTCATCCACACTGGAGAGAGACCGTTCAGCTGTGACTTGTGTGGAAAGTCTTTTTCCAATTCACTGAGTCCCAGTTAGCCTTCCATCTTTGTCATTTAAATGCAAGTTTTGCCTCTCGGCACATACAATCAATAACAATGGCATCTTCTCCTTATCTGTATGTGGGAAACGGTTACTAACGCGACCCATATCACAGTGGAGCGATCAGCTGATCAGTGTGAAGGTCAGAAAGCTGACCTAATTTACTCGACTTACGTACAGAGTCGTTAAACTTGACAGGATTCAATTATTGTACTCAACAATCTGGATTAGGAATCATCAAATAACCCCAGCCTCCTAGGGCAGGTAACGTTCACAAAGGAAACTATATATAGTGTAAAGTGTTGAGACAATCGCAGATGTATGCGAGTGTATAATTCCACTGTGACTGCTCGGGGCGAAGCCAAAGCCGCTAAGTACCGAATTTCATGCTGAAAGGTGAATACTCGCAATTACACCTAACGCATTCATCAGCTATACAAGAAATGATGTTAAGCTGCTGCGTAGAAACAGTAAGGTGTGCAAATTGACTGTGTGCAGTTTACAACAACACAGTTAAAACGACACATGTTTACCCACACTGAGGAGAGACCTTATAAATGTGACCTGTGTGAGAAGACTTTTAAATGCTCCACATTACCTGAGAGACACCAACAGATCCACACCAGAAAGAGACTCTACAAGTGCAGCTACTGTGAGGTATGTATTTATATTGTTATCTTGTCATTTTAGCCTGACTGTTTGGAACAACTCTGCTCATTAAACTGTGTTAGCATGTTAGCAATTCTACTGCATGGAAAAGCAGCTCTGAGTGATTATTCAGATTTTCATGCCAGTTATCCATCCATCCATCCACATCCATCCATCCATCCATCCATCCATCCATCCATCCATCTTCATCCGCTTTATCCGAGGCCCCAGCGTTCCTGGGTCTGCCCCGGGGCCTCCTCCCGGTGGGACATGCCTGGAACACCTCACCCAGGAGGCGCCCAGGGGGCATCCTTGTCAGATGCCCGAACCACCTCAGCTGGCTCCTTTCGATGTGGAGCAGCAGCTGCTCTACTCTGAGCCCCTCCCGGATGGCCGAACTTCTCACCCTATCTCTAAGGGAGAGGCCAGCCACCCTTCGGAGGAAGCTCATTTCCGCCGCTTGTATCCGCGATCTCGTTCTTTCGGTCACTACCCACAGCTCGTGGCCATAGGTGAGGGTAGGGACGTAGATCGACCGGTAAATTGAGAGCTTCGCTTTTACACTCAGCTCCCTCTTCACCACGACGGACCGGTGCAGCGTCCGCATTACTGCAGCTGCAGCCCCAATCCGTCTGTCGATCTCCGGCTCCCTTCTCCCATCACTCGCGAACAAGACCCCGAGATACTTGAACTCCTCCACTTGGGGCAGGAACTCATCCCCGACCCGGAGTGGGCACTCCACCCTTTTCCGGCTGAGAACCATGGCCTCAGATTTGGAGGTGCTGATCCTCATTCCCGCTGCTTCACACTCGGCTGCGAACCGTTCCAGTGCGAGCTGGAGGCCCTCACCCGATGAAGCCAACAGAACCACATCATCCGCAAAAATCAGAGATGAGATTCTGAGGCCACCAAAGCGAAAGCCCTCCGCCACTTGGCTGCACCTAGAAATCCTGTCCATAAAAATTATGAACAGAACCGGAGACAAAGGGCAGCCCTGGCGGAGCCCATCACCCACCGGCAGTTTCATGTCAGTTATGATTTTAGTATTACTGTAGTATTATGGTGGTAGTATTGTAGTTATTGCAGCCCAGTAAACTGAGTGTGTTAACTGAAACAGTCAAATGTAATTGGACGTCTGCAGAGATGCTCTTTATTTCAGGCGACGTTCAGGATAAAAGTGTTGAAGGACTGACTTACACTGTCTTTGTGTCTTTGTTTAGAAGCAGAGCGACACAGATGGATCCAGTTCTCAACCCTGTCATCACCGTGGTGGTGGGAAAGACTTTCGTTGTGACCTCTGTGGAAAAACTTTCAGCCAGAAAGACCTTAAAAACACATCAACGTAGACACACTGGAGACAAACTGAAATACTGCAAAGAATGTGGGAGAAGCTTCACCACATCAACTGAGTTAAAACGACATGAACTGATTCACAGTGGGGTTAAAAAGCACCTCTGTGATCAGTGTGGGTCATCCTTCACCACTGCAAGTGAGCTTAAAAGACACAAACGAGTCCACACAGGAGAGAAACCATACAAGTGCAGACACTGTGACAAAAGCTTCTCAGATTCAGGTAATCGTAACAAGCATGAACGTACACACATGGAAGGAAACTACAGCTGTGACCAGTGTGACAAGAGCTTCAGGAATCTCAGTTCATACTCCGAACACAAACGATCCCACGTTACTAATAAACTGTTTCACTGTTACCAATGTGCCCAAACATTCACCTCATTGTCTGCTCTGTGCAAACATCAGCGTGATCACTCAGGGCTGAAATCACTCCCATCACTGGATCACAGTGAATCTGAAGAGACAGAAAGATCCTCTGGTTTCAGTGTCAGACTCAAAAAGCTTGAGATCAGGCTCCACAGAGTTCAGATAGAATCATTTAAACTTGTGTTGAACTGAACTGGTTGCTGGGCTGAACTTCTACATAATACAGATTTACATGGGATCTTATTTTCTGTCGTTTTACTGAGTCAGTTTTGTCCTTTTTTCTCTGTCCTGGTTTTGCTCGTCTGTAAATAATTGAAACTCAGTCAAATAGTTCATTGTTCTCCAGCAAAACGTTTTGGAAACTCATGTTTAACCTTTAAAACTCTGACATGTTTTAGCACACAAGGCTTCATCGGGGAGTTCACTCATGATTGGACCATGAGAACAAAGGTTTTTAGTTCTTTCAAAGAGAGTCTTGGAGATGTTTGATGTTTCTGTTTTTCTGAAACCACCTGAAAGAAAAACTATTTTTCTTGCTTTATGTAGTGTGGAAGTTTTTAATGTTTCTTCATCTGTGATGTTCTTGAATGTGTTCACATGAAGATGGTACAAATAAACTGTCCTTTTAGCTTCAGCTCCTAATTTATTCATTATTTATGGATGTAGCACAGCAGCAGTTTCTTGATTAACACATGGAGGGCTCGGGATCTGATGGTAAATAATGTTTTGTGTCCTTGTACACATCATACAGCTCAGCTGTTCCACAGATGTCAGGTTTACACAGTGGGATGGTTTGTAAGAACGCAGCTCTCCTGTGGATAAATCTTTACTCTTAGCCTCAGGACCTCACACAGTTCCAGCAGGTTCGGTCAGAAGATTTATCCCTTATACCAAAACTTCACTGAGTCTCCTTTGCTGTGCTGTTTTCACAAAGAAACGTAAACTGAAGACCTGAACTTACAATGTTTTAATTAGTTTAGCAGATTCAGTGGACTTTGATCAGTTTTTTAAACAATATCTTTTAACTGTTTTTTTCATTTTCACAAATAGTAAACAATTACATAACATAATAAAGTGTTAATAAATAAAGTACAGAACAATAAAAAACAACCAAAAAAACCCCCACCAAACAACCCAAAAACAAAGCAACAACAAAAACAAACAGACTGAGAACTAAGCACAAAACAAAACACCAGCTCAGATCCACGCAGTCAATCAATCATTTAATCAAGTATACAATACAGTACAATGCCTGTGGTCCCAGTACGACGCAGTTTGAACATTCATTGCTTAAAACCTACATCGAATATCCCTGGTTTAAAGTCAACGTTATTCACAATAGGGTTGAACACAGATGTTAACTTCAACCTTCCCGTCGACATACTGACCACCAGGCCTAAAGTGTATTAAGTGTGATTTGATTTTCACAGCTTGAACTAATATCTTCAAAGTTCTTAAAGAACAGTAAGACCCTTAATGGATACTTGTCAGCGGTTGTGTGGAGGCGAGGAAGAGATGACCCAAACGCAGGACTCACTGTGCAGGGTGATGATGATTTATTGGAATGAGTGGATAGACAGAGCAGGAATGAAAGGACCAACTGACTGAAAGACTGAATGGCTGGCTGAACTGAACACAGGCGGGAACGACAACATAACATCAACAATGACACGACAAGGAACAGGTGGAAACTGAGGGTTTAAATACACTGGCTAATGATAACGATTAGGGACCAGTGAGAACACAGATGATCATAATAGAACTAATAACACACAGGAACCAAACATGAAAACAGGAAATGTGAACAGGTGAATAAACTGAACATGAAACAACTGAAAGCACTGACTGGGTGAACACCCAGGAACCCTGACAATAGTTTCAATCCCCAACCAGATAGAGTGCGAGTTATTTGTGACCCAGTCATGAATATAGCTCATGTGAGTACTCAATTTATATGTTCTAATATTTGGTAAATCTAGACCCCATACTGAACCTGGGAGCTGTAGTGTAGCCATCATACGCTTGGTCTGCGTTTGCTCCATATAAAAGACCTTAGCCAGCCGTTCAGATCCTTCATCACCATATTTGAAAATATAACTGGAATCATTTGAACAGGACATAACAGTCGAGGCAAAATATTCATCTTAACCAAAGCTATACATCCTAGCCAGGAAAATATCCCTAAGTATACAAAACCTGTGGGCGACCACTTGAAGGGGAAAGAAAACAGTCCAGTTGGCACTGAATTAAGGCTGCCAATTGGCATAGCCTTCGACTTAGTCAAATTTACTTTATAACCAGAAAATTGACTAAATGTATCAATAATGTTAAGTAAAGCCGGTATTGATGTTTCTGGATCAGAAATAAATATTAAAACATTATCTGCATATAAACCGATCTTATGCTCATAATCAATTTGCAAGCCCCGTTGTTACGCCCCAGTCTAGGGGTACAGGAACGTAGCATAAGAGTTAAAAAAGGAAGTGACCCCGCCCTGGTTCCCAAAACCATACACAGAAAAAACAATTTCTTAAGTGAACGGTGGTTTATTTATCTACACTGAAAACTAAGCTCCGGGGTAAACAAAGGCCAAAATAACAAACAAAACAAGCTAAGTCAGGAGAAGAAGTGCCATCTAAAACCCTATGTGAAACAAAAACCAAACAAAAGGCAAATGCTACACCTAACTCCCTAACTGAAATAAACAGGAGAAAACAGTAGTGATGTATCTTGTGTCTCGAAGCTTCGAAGCGTGTGTCAGGTAATCTCGGAGGCTCGCTTTGATTACGTATGCAATGACGTTCGAGGCCTCGCGGGCAGTCCGTACCACGTGACTGATTCAGAAACTGGCTCGCCGGTTCGCGCCAGATTCGAAATAAAATGGGCAGCAAAACACAGCTGATTTCCCCATCACACTGTGTTGTTGAATTGGATTAGGTACGTGCTACATAGTTACTTGAGCATTTCTTCTTTGATGGAACCAGCAAGGAAGAGATTTTTTTTTTATCTCATCTCTCCTAATATAGTATGCACACAGTAATAAATACCACAAGTACCATAATATAAATAAACAACACTACAGATCCTATAATCTGATTTCTTTCTTTTAGTTTATTAAAAAGTGAAGCGCCACACACTACTTTGTGTCATTATCCTGATGTACATAAGCATGATTACACAGTTACACAATCATACCAAAACTCTGTGTTGATAGTTTCCACTTTGTCTTTTGTATCAGACATACTGAGACAATATTCGTGATAAATAACCATGAAAACAATTTATTTATTCAGTTTAGAGGTTTACACATCACATCATTATAATCAAAGAGCCTGTTTCACTTGAATCGTCCACTTGATGGCGGAATAGAGCAAATGAAATCACAATGTTTCAAACCATGAGTCGACCAGATGGATGGAAAGCTTCAGTTCATCAAGAGGCTTCATCTCACTATCACTAGACAAGGAAAATAATAAGGCAGCTCACCCCTTCTGTTTCAGTGTCTATTTACAAGGTGCTAGTTACAGTTGAAGACTAATTTACACACTATATACAAGCTCAGTAATTCATGAGAATCACAAGCATGAGGCCAGGGTCAGGTCTGCTGCTGCTGTCAGTGGCTGGCCCTACAACAACTGGTGGTGAGGGATTTTGAAAAGAGCCACATGATCAGGGACCAATCAGCCTCCGCCAGCTCTCCAATCGGGAAGGACCTGTGGAGTCTTAAAGACACAGCACAACAAAAGTACAAAGCCAGCCCAGGGCCGTAACACTGTACATCAGGTGCCCTCCGTATAGCCTTGGCTAACGATTCGATGGCAATAGCAAAAACAAAAAAAATAGGTGACAGGGGGCAGCCTTGCCTCGTTCCTCTAAACAATGGGAAACTATCTGATTTCAGTCCATTAGTCAAAATGGACACCAGAGGAGTATCATACAAAATATTTACCCACTTAATGAAATTATTAACAAGACTGAATTTATTTGAAGTGTAAAATAAGTATGTCCATTCTATCCGGTCAAAAGCTTTTTCAGCTTCCAGAGAAACAACCAAACCACTCATGTTCCTTTGCTGAGAAGGTGCCTGACATTATTACGGGAATTACGGCCTTTTATAAAGCCTGTTTGATCTTCTTTAATAATTATAGGCAAGAGAATTTTGAGTCGAGTAGCTTCTGGTCCACATTTAGAAGAGCTATCGGTCTATAAGAGGAACAAGACTCTGCACACTATTAGCTTCCCTTAGAGTCTGAGGTAATCTATTATTCAAGAATGAATAATTAAACATATTGACTAATGGATCTATTAACAGCTCACTGAATTCTTTATAAAATTTACTATTATATAATGGATTGCAATGAATAATAATGGATTGCATTTACACAGTGCTTTTCGGGGCCCTGAAAGCACCATCAGGTCTTGGGGCATTACTGTTTTTATAGCGTTTAGTACTTCCTCTCTAGAAATGGGAGCATTGGGGGTGGTCTGTTGTTTTGTTGGTATGGTAGGCAGATCGAGCTGGGAGAAGAAATCCTCCATTAATTCCAGTGCGTCAACTGGTTGTTCAGATGCATGAATCGGTCTTTCTGACTTCTCTAATTGTATTGTCTCAATTTTGACAACTGCAATGCCTGAAACATGTTTTTGCTTAATATCCTTTGTAGCATGAGTTGTACAGCCATAATTTATGGCTCAGTGTGGAGAGCACATTTGCAGTCTGCTGGCAGTCTGGGAACGGCCCATCTACCTGCCCAGAGCTCTGGTGTTGATAAAGGCAGCGTACAGCGTATGTGGTCCAGCTGGTCTGTGGACATGACCACTGACAGTCCAGGGCATTGTTGTTTGTAGACGTGTGCAGTGTAATTTTTCTTTTATAGATTGAAAACTTCAACAGTATCAATATATAGGACCACTATAACAGCAGGTGTTTCAAAGATTTTTCCATGTCACCTTTTGTTTTAAGTCTCAGACAGAAAGGTAATTGTTGTGTTTAAATGCCTCGTGAGTGTTTATTTTATTTTTTATTTTTAGGCCTGCTCACACTTTAGTTCGGCCGCTGTGTTTGGAACACAGCTGAGCCTGAGTATGTGTGAGAGAGAGATGGAGCTTCATCTCTAAGTTCTCATTCTTCTGTGTTTCTGTGCGAGGTTTGTTAATACCAGTTTTTGGCCTCATAGTACTTGTTGGATTGATCTCACTGCCCATATGGAAAAGAAATATGGGTGAGAACGACAGGGAAATCAGGGGAATGCATTGTATATTTACAATATTCTAGAATGACTTGTGAAGCTGTTTATAAGAAAGTGTGACGTCAAAGGTTCAAACAATTACACTTAAAGACAAATTCTTTAAATTCTTTAAATGTGTCATTCATTTGCTTTAAGAGGAAATTAATTAGGATGATAAGGAACAACCCAGAAATCACCAGGGCTCAAATCTGCCAATCTACAGTGAGGAACCACAGCCAGTACTGAAGATGTCCAGGTTAAGAGTAGAGCTAATGTAGAGCCTTGAAATTGCCATATTTCTAATGGCCACCAGAGGGCAAACCATCTGGTTGACAAAAGTCTTCCTGTTGTATAGACGTTCCTAATTTAATACTGAGTAAAACAAAAAATCAATTTTTGTAAACTGTGTAAACACTCAGAGTCAGAAAGGACGATTCCCCATCGAAGCTTTCTGGCTAATGACTTCACTTATCACAGCCTGTTTCAACACACCACGATGGCTGAAGTGATGATGCTTCATAATGAGTCTCGAAACGAGTAGATGACATCACAGTCATGGCCTCTATCTATTAACACTGTCTATGGCCCTTTCACCTGCTTTTTAAAAACATACCTTTTCCCTGAGTTCAAACACTCAATAAAGTTTGGAAATAAATCATCACGGGATGATCAGTGTGGTTGTGAAGATTACTAAATGGTAATCTTAAGCGTGTAATTTAAGGTCTGTACCTGTTGACAGTTACTAAAAGCAGTTTCTGTGAAGCCCACTCATTAAACGCTATTAAAGACAAAGTCACAGGGAAAGTCCTCTTAAATGTGGCCACAGAAGCTGGTCACCAGTAATGTCACTGTTTTATTTTGAGATGTCTTTGAAAGGAAACCACCATGAATTTAGATGTAGGAGGTGCAAACCACTAATAAAATCGACACCCACAGGTCAACAGGAACGAAACTGGTGGAAGATCACGTCACTACTATACATATTAGCATGTTTAAACCCATGACAGACACATTAAGCTGTTCAACAAATTTCAACAAAGTTTGTTGAAACAAACATGAGGAAGGAAGCTGCATGCCACAGCAGTCTGTGGTTGGTGTGTTTCCAAGAGTGTTTATTTTTGTGTAAATACATCACCAAACAGCCCCTAATTCAGTGACAAGCTACAGTATATAAGATGAGCCGCTGTCACACTTTGACAAGTTCATCAGCTGGTAACAAACCTGTTCACAGCTCAGATCCAGACTCAGATTTGGTGCCTTTCAGCGTCTCAACATGTGTTCGAGTCTCTCCACCAGCCGCCTGATTCTTCTGATCTCCCTGAGTGTGATGATGCTCATCTTTGTATCAGGTACAGTTTTTATTTCTCTGTTGTCAAAGTTCAGTAACACCAGCTAACAGATCAGTAAATTATTTACACAACATCTGAGAGTTCAGCTTATTTAACTCTCCATGATATCTGAAAGGCTCTGAAGAATAATGACAATGTGTGTGATGATGTGCTGCAGGGGCTGACCACGTGGGGAAAAACTGCTATGATAAATATTCTAACAGTGGTGTAATAAACACGTCTACACCTAAATGGGCAAAAAACATCATCAGCTGCTTTGAAGACAACAGACCAAAATGCCTTCGTGGCTATGAGTAAGTAGAACTTCTTCTAAATACAATTAAACCAAATAAAATGTAGAAATGAATTCTTGATTAAAAATCCACAAACACAACAATGAAAATGAGATTTGCACTGAAACCTTGATGTAGCAGATAAATGTTCCCCTCTCTAACACACAGCACTACTGTTTGCTCTGTGATTGTTTCTAATGTGGTGACGTTGGGGAATCTGTGAGTTTGTGCTTATGAGCTTGGAGGAAACCTGAGCTGTTCTCTCACAGCATAATGCAAAATGGACCCTGCACATGTTCAGTTAACAATAAAGTGAAAATGTCCAATCCTTTGATTTGTGTTCTTTGCTCTAAACTTCTTTCTTTATTCTTCTGTTTTTTTCTTCCAGGGTCAAAACACGTGCAGGAAGAACATTTTTCCTCAGACCAAACACCGAGTGGCTTAAAAGGAAAATAAATGAGGTGAGAAACAAAATATTAATAAAAATGTGGACACAAAGTTTAGAAAAACCAGCAGTGACTTTCTAGCAAAAGTGTGAAGATTATAATATAGGTAATAAAAAGACACTGTGTATATCTGTCTAATGGTGCTTCACCTTCTCTCTTTCACCACCACAGGGAACTCTGCTGTGTCCTCCAGTGATTTCTAAATGATGATGATGGAAACGATGAAACAAAAGCTGTAGGAAACAAGACTTTAACAGAAATATTTATTAAGAAATGTTGACTTTTCTCAGTAATTACTGATAGCGCTTTAAAAAACAGTTTTGTTTATAATTGTTACAAATTTTATTAAGTATGAATGTTTGAAGTTTTCTTATTCTGTCTTCAATCTGAGAACAAAGATAAATGAATAAAAACGTTTTTGCAATCAGATTGTTTAATGGTCTGTGTGATTAATTATTATTTGCTGTAGGTGTTATAACTGACAACAAAATGCTTATTGTTGTGATTATTTCATGATGACGTCATGATCACAGGACACCAGGAGGCAGCATTTAACCGATAAGGCAGAAGTAAAAGTGAACATTCAGAAATGACTTGAAAAGTTATTCACAAATACATATTTTATTCATACTTTCATTAATGTTGCAGGAGCAGCAGACTGAGCACAGACACTCATACCTCCCTCTCCTCCTCCAGCTCCTTTAGGGAAACACTGAGGCGTTCCCAAGTCTGCCAAGAAACATACGTCTTTGTCCTTCCTTAGATTGCAGATAATTAACTCCACTCCTCACATCTTAGTCCCTCCCACTACAGATGACAGCAGAAGAGGTATAACTATAGATTTAACAGGATCTTAACAGTCATCTTTGAAACTTTTGTGAAAGTGGTGTCAGTGTAAGAAAGAATAATGTGATGTCAAACCTATTTGTTTGAGTCACAGGAACAGAAAGAGTGAGATCAGCTTAAATAACTGAAGCTATTGATCTTTAAAGAGTCCTCCTTCAATTATTGTTTGTATATCTAGCAGAGCCAAAGAGCCTAATATTTTAGGCCATGTATTGTGTCTCTGCTTCTAGGATAACAAACAGGTATGATTCAGTGATTTTGAATCACTGAGAGACAAAATATAAAAATGTAATTACTGTAATTACCTCCCTGCTAATTAATCTTGCTAGTGTCGTCCTTCAGTCGTTTCAAATCTCTTGTCTCCTGCTTGAACGGACTCAAACCCCATCATCTTGACCTAGGGCCACTCTAACCACCGTGCTCATGCAGCTTATTAGTGAGGCAGCACACTCTAGAATTATTCCATGTATATATATATA
>NW_024584336.1:14109-17047 GCF_018398535.1 Haplochromis burtoni
GATTTGATGGTTTTGTTACAGACTTTTCAAAAAAGTGTTTTTCTTTTTTTTCACAAATGTGGGGATTAAATTGTTAAAATGTACAAAACAGTGATGTCATGTTTTGTGACGAGGACCCAGGCACAGAGAGACTTGATGATTTTAAGAATCTTATGATTTAATAAAGAAATTTGCAGACTTGCACAGAGATGGTAAAATTATGATGACTGATAAAGGAGACGAAGACAACAGACGATGAGGACAGGGAGGATGCAGGGACCGAAAGAGACCGGGAAGAAGTCTCATTGTGACGAGTAAAGTGTATCTCAGCTGGCCGGGCAGCTCTCTGGGTGCTCAGCACCCCCAAAGCTCTGATCCTAGAATCGCCCCTGGAGGTACCCAAACACAGACATCAGAGGCCTGTTCAAAGCAGGATGATTCAGGCTTATTTAGTTAACCCTGCGTTCTCTGTGCTACCAAAGTGCTTCACTGTTTATCAGCGTACATCACCATGGTAACTTATGCTCCTCTCCTTGCACCTTTGCCCCTCCCACTACAGTTGCCAGCAGAGGAGATGTAACAGACTGGGACATCCTCACTTTGGAAACTTGTCTTAAGGTGATGCCAGTTAAAAGTGACCTTTTCTGAATCATACCCACTGAATGAAACCAGTTATACTTCAAGAGGGCCTCACTTTCCCACTTTCTCAGTCTATTAAAGGTATGTTAGGAACTGTGACTTCTTTCAACATGGAGCACTGTTGCTAATACCCTTTCTTGGTCTGTGATTTCATGTTGCTGTAGTGTTCTGTGTTTATGATTTGCTATATTCTGAGTTTTCCTATTCATGCGAATGCATCCCATAATCTCCAAAGTTGCCAGAAACACCTTACCAAGGAGGTGTCTTAGTCAGCTGCTCAAACATCCTCAGTTCTTTCTGTTCGATGTGGGCACTATCAGTTTTGCTGTGAACACCTCCTGAATGATCTGAGGATGAGTCCAGACACCTATTAGACAAAGCTCGTTTCTTCAGCTTTAAACTATGATCTACTCTTTCTAGTCCTCCTTGTCCTCCAGGTGCTGATCTCTACCATCCCTCTCTATCAAGTGTCTGTGTGTGATTAACTCAGCTAGCCTTCTCAAAAGTGCTGTCCATTCACAATTTAGCTGGCATACCCTCATCATCCTCACCTGCAGCATTGCAGCATGCACTGCTGTAGTATTGTTCTGGCTTTTTAACTTGTGTTTCCTGCATTTACCTATAGCTTGCCCTAGCATGTTTATTCGTAATAGATTTGAGTTTTAGAGAGTGTTAGTTTTCGGGAGTTTTACATTTGCAACACATTCCAAGAGGATTTGGACTTTATAAAGGAGCTTTGGAGGAGCTTATCTTGGAGAACTGGGAAAAGTATGGAGTTGAATAAATGAACCATCTGTCTGTGAGTCGTTGCATCAGGAAACAACAAATCTGTCTCCTGAGGGACAATCCTTTAGGTTCACTTTCTCAGTTTCATTAGTTACAATAAGACTTATTGGCATTTAACTGTTTTAGTTTGTCAGTAACGAATCTCTTGGAAACCCCCGAATAACACATCTCACACTCAATCACTACCCACAACCTGTGGCCAAAAGTGAGGGTAGGAACATAAATCAGCCAGTAAATTAATAGCTTTGCTGTCAGACTCGGCTCTGTTACCCACAAACAGAGTAGCACACACAGTCTAACTCAGCACTTCCTTCTTGCTTGCTCTCTCTTCTCTTGCAGAGTCTGATTTGTGATGTTGTACACTTTAAGGCTGACATCTTTCCTAAATACCCTGGTAGGCCAGTCCTTCTACTTCCAAACACGCACATGGTCAATTTTTTCGTGTCCCAGTCCAACCCTCTTTACAGAACCCAGTACTGCGTAATTTCTTCCTTATGCAATGGAGCATTATTTCTGTACATTGTGTAATTCCAGAGGGTTTTAAGTCTACTTTTTTCTCGCACGTGTTGACATGTAAAAGCCAATGTGACATTATTTATTTCCACAATTCATTAATCTGCACAGAGGAATGGCATCGGTTAAATATGTTACAATATGTCTTCTTAAGCCAAGTTCGCTCAGAAAAGCTCTCTTTAACATGAACATACCAATTAAGGCTAAACTTATTAAAACTCAAACATAAAAGTAAAAAATAAAACAAAACCAGGAAACAGAACCTGAATAATACCAGAAGGACAGCAAAACACACAGTCCAGTGAGGGTTCAACACAACAACTGAGTTGAGAGTGACGCGGGAATGCGACACAGCAGGAGAGCAAAGCTGGGAGTGATCAGACCTACAAGACAAAGGAAGCAAAGCAGAATACTTTAACAAATGACAGACTGTCAAAGTAAAACAAGAAGTATAACACAGAGGTGCAGACGTGACACTGATATTGTTTATCAAAAACTTTGTAGCGTCCCCACAAACCACATCTGTGTCACTTCTGTAGGGAGAAACAGTGAGCACCCACTACCTCCCTAAAATCCCCTGGGTCCTAAAGCCTTTCCATTTACACTATGTTCAGGTTTGTTGCATTAAATTTAAACTCAGCCCTGTGTCACACGCTGCCAACATTACCTCTTACATGTCATCACATTCATAGCCAGATTGATAAAATGTGGGTTGACTTTTCAGTTTGATAACCACCAGCGTGTAACCGCTTACTCTGACTGCTTATATTAAAGTAAGAAAAACAAAATATGGAAAATAAATCCTCTGAAATATTCTTACTAAATTGGCTCTTTCTTCTGAAGACATTCACCTGGGACAAATCAAGATTTGAAAAAATAAAGATTAACTAACATCATCTGTTTGATCGGAACCACTAGGGTCTACTTGGGTTACGTGTACAGCTAGCAGAGGTGGGTCTGAGAGCAGTCTTTCTGACTTCATGTGAGAGGTCAGTGTGTCACAGCTTCTAAAAATCAATTT
>NW_024584336.1:17072-18286 GCF_018398535.1 Haplochromis burtoni
CGAAAGCACCACGACTGCAGTTTTCATGTTGGATGTAAAAAGCGCACAATACGCTGTGACGTAGTCTAGAATCATGGTGCCAGCCAACGACGGTCCAGGCGTGGGATTTCTCTCGTGGAATTATGCACATTATTTTTTCCTTCCAATTGGTAGGTGGCACAGTGCACTTGTGGCGAGTAAGCAAGCTCAAAGACTGGCAATCTTGCTGGGTATCCAGTTACGGAAGCAACACATTAACAAGAGAATTTTGAGTAAAACCAAAGTTACTTTCCCTAGTAACTAGTTACTGTGAAAGTAACGAGTAACTTTAAGTAAGTTACTGAGTTACTTTTGATAGAAGTAACTAGTAATGAAACTAAGTTACTAATTTAAAGTAACTTACCCAACACTGGTTGTGTCTCGGGCTCAGTGTCAAGTCTGCACCTCTGTGTTATACTTCCTGTTTTACTTTGACAGTCTGTCCCTTGTTAATGTATTCTGCTTTGCTTCCTTTGTCTTGTAGGTCTGATTACCGCGTTACTGCCATGTGTATTTAAGGCCTGTGTTTCTCTGTCAGTTGTCATGTTGTGACCTCAGCAATTTTTAGACAAGAGAGAAGATTAATTTTATTTCGATGTGGAGCAGATGGAGTGAGTTCCTCCTGAATGATCTCTGAGTCTGAGTCCAGAAACCCTTTTCAGCTGCTTGAATCCATGAATCATTGATCTTACTCCTTCAGTCAATACTCAATACTATGGCCCCAACTTGTGGCCATAGGTTAGGGTAGGAACATAGAACTCCGCTCTCTCCTTTGGATCAATTGGATCCCAACTACACTTCACTTTCCTCTCTCCCTATCTTGCTCTTTTTCTGGTGTAGTGTGCACTCTGGTAAATGATTTTATGTTTTTAAGGCTTTAATTGGATAGAAGGCATGACACGCTGTGCTCTTACATGCTTTATAGATTGTTTAAATTAATTTTAAACAGCAGTTTTCATGGCAGCTCTGTGCAGTTGGTGTTGTCTTACGGACAGAAAACTGGCGGCCTGATTTACTCTGTAAATGTATACTTTTAAATGAGCTCTGTCTGTAGTCAAAAAGTTACAAAAATGTCCACTGAACATGTAACTTTAACTGTAGGGTGGTGTACTGAAAGGAACCAACCTAAAAAAGGATAGACAATAAGAAAATCCCTTTCATTGGAGGCTTTGCTACAACCACACAGTCAAGCTTTG
>NW_024584337.1:0-1539 GCF_018398535.1 Haplochromis burtoni
CGTCTCACCTTTAAAACTGTTTATCTCGCCTTGTTTGGTCTCATTATTCTCAGCACAACCTCACATGTTTGAATTTCCTGTTATTTTTTCCATTTTAACATACTGATCTAAATTCAGACAAAAACATAAAATCAGAGTAGAGAAAAGTTCTTTTTGTCAATGTAAAAACAAATCAGTTTTATAGCTTGAAAAGCAAACACAAATTGTAAATGAAATTTTAAAACCCTATGCACAAGTTGTGCAAAGAACAACGTTACATGCAGATATTTACCTGAAATTGCAGCAAATGTGGTTTTTTTAATAACCATTTCAAACTATTTACAGAACAATACAGGTGTTCTGCATTAAATAAGAAGGCACACAAATGATTTGTACCATTAAAAATTGATTCCTGTCCACTATAAGACAGAGGAGAGCAGGACACCTCCTGCAGGTCTGACAGCAGGAGCTGTATCACTCCTCCCGTTTCCCAGCTGGAGACAGCGTTCACTGTAATCTGCATTTGTGACATTCATTAGTGCCCTCATTGACACACAACATACAACAACGAATACACTACACACTAATTACACAAGACAACACAACACACTAACTATACACTTCAAGTTAAACATCACAAATCTCTCACATCTCAAAACTCTGTCTCTCTCTTGCTCACTCTGTCTCGCTGCCCTCACTCCCAAAACGTTCCCCTCGCCCTAAACAAACAAATTGCGTGTGTTGCCATTTTTTAAAAAATTGGTCGAGATGTCTTAATGCATCTCAATCATCCAGGTAGGTAAATCTCCAAAAGTTGATTCTGTTCATCTGGACGTAGCGTTTTGTGGGAGAAACGTTTCGTCATCATCCAGGTGACTTCTTCAGTCTCAGCTGACTGCAGGTTTCAATCTTATAAACAGGACATTTGTATAATGACTGAAACCACTGAAGGAACAATGGGCTGGGAGGTCAGTTCATCATTAATATGCATTTCTCATGACCACTGACCAAAACCCTCTGATCAAAGCCCACCTGTAGGTGTGAACAGACTGCAGAGTCCTGGCCTGACGAGGTGGCTCTCAGCCAGAGGTTGTTTGGTTTCCCCGATGTATAGATCCTGACAATCCTCCTGCACTTAGCAGCGTACACTATGTTACCGTTTGTGTCGGGGTACCTGATCCTTGGGGTGGACCAATTTTTCGCGCAGCATGTTTTGGGGTTTAAAAGCCACAGAGACGCTGTGTTTAGAAAAGGTGTGTCTCAACTGCTCCGATACTCCTGACACGTACAGGATCACTCCAGGTTTTTGCTTAGGCAGAGGTTGTACTTCTCTCCTGGATCGGCTGGAGCTTCTTTAGGAGCCTTTACAGCTTTGACATTTGAATCTGATGTGTCGGTCCACCGAGTTAATGTGATCCGTGAAATGTGGAACATCCTGAGATTTGATTTTCACCCAGGTGTCATCCACATACCTGAACCAATGACTTGGTGGTGTTCATGAATGAGCACAATGAACACACATGAACACAACAGCTTGTTTTTAACCAGAGCTGAGCTTAT
>NW_024584337.1:1559-2783 GCF_018398535.1 Haplochromis burtoni
TGTTTATCTCGCCTTGTTTGGTCTCATTATTCTCAGCACAACCTCACATGTTTGAATTTCCTGTTATTTTTTCCATTTTAACATACTGATCTAAATTCAGACAAAAACATAAAATCAGAGTAGAGAAAAGTTCTTTTTGTCAATGTAAAAACAAATCAGTTTTATAGCTTGAAAATTGTAAATGAAATTTTAAAACCCTATGCACAAGTTGTGCAAAGAACAACGTTACATGCAGATATTTACCTGAAATTGCAGCAAATGTGTTTTTTTAATAACCATTTCAAACTATTTACAGAACAATACAGGTGTTCTGCATTAAATAAGAAGGCACACAAATGATTTGTACCATTAAAATTGATTCCTGTCCACTATAAGACAGAGGAGAGCAGGTCTGACAGCAGGAGCTGTATCACTCCTCCTGTTTCCCAGCTGGAGACAGCTTTCACTGTAATCTGCATTTGTGACATTCATTAGTGCCCTCATTGACACACAGCATACAACAACGAATACACTACACACTAATTACACAAGACAACACACTAACACTCCAAGTTAAACATCACAAATCTCTCACATCTCCAAACTCTCTGTCTCTCTCTTGCTCACTCTGTCTCGCTGCCCTCACTCCCAAAACGTTCCCCTCGCCCTAAACAAACAAAAATACAAAGAGAAAGAAAAACAGAAAGAACAAATTTTTTTTTAAAACTTGGTCGAGATGTCTTAATGTATTCTCGATCATCCAGGTAAGTAAATCTCCAAAAGTTGATTCTGTTCATCTGGACGCAGCGTTTTGTGGGAGAAACGTTTCGTCATCATCAGGTGACGTCTTCAGTCTCAGCTGACTGCAGGTCTCAATCTTATAAACAGGACATTTGCATAAAGACTGAAACCAGCCCACTGAAGGAACAATGGGCTGGGAGGTCAGTTCATCATTAATATGCATTTCTCATGACCACTGACCAAAACCCTCTGATCAAAGCCCAGCTGTAGGTGTGAACAGACTGCAGAGTCCTGGCCTGACGAGGTGGCTCTTCTGTGTTGTGCCGTCCTCTTAGCCAGAGGTTGGTTGGTTTCCCTGATGTATAAATCCTGCCAAACCTGCTGCACTTAGCAGCGTACACTATGTTACTGTTTGTGTCGGGGGACCCGATCCTTGGGCTGGACCAGTTTTTGGTGCAGCGTGTTTTGGGGTTTAAAAGCCACAGAGACGCTGTGTTTAGAAAA
>NW_024584337.1:4393-6359 GCF_018398535.1 Haplochromis burtoni
GCAGCTCAGAAGGCATGCTCAGTGGTGACATCAGCAGTGACATCATCACCATCTTCAGCCAGTCCCTGACCTCCTCCATCACACTGGCTCATCTCCATGGAGACGGCTGGTTTGTTCGGTGTCTTCCTGCTCCAACAGATGGACAGCAGCAGACCAGTGGAGATGCAGTACGGACAGAAGACCACTAGATGGCAGACGAGTCTGAGCACAGACTCACAGGGAGGAGGAGGAGCTGAAAGAGGAGGACACAGAGGAGGTCAGGGTAGCCTGTTTTGTCTGATTTTAAGTCGTCTGTGCTCTGAGGATGTTTGATTGATTGATTGGTAATTTATTTCAACATGTAAACAATATACAAGTACATTTAGAAAAGAAAATAAGAGAGAAAAAAAATACTACACAAATTACATACAAAAAAAAAAACGTTCTAATTTACATGTTGAAAGGGAGTGGGAAGAAGTAAACACTTATTTAATCCCACCCCTTGGCCATAAATTATCAGTTAATGTTGAGTGATGCTCAGTCATGTTGGAGGATCTGAGCTGAACCGTCTTCACCAAACTTTCAGAAGTCTCCTTTTTTCTTCCACCCTCAGGAGGTGGAAGTGTCCTCCTGCAGACAAGAAGTTTCCTTCCAGCCTCCTTAGACGTGTTAGCTAACCCCGAGTCTGATTTAGTTTTATAACTTCCTGTCGTCTGCAGTCCTCTGTGCTTGTTTCTCATGTTTGTAGCTGGTCTCAGAACCTCATACTGCAGTTTCAGACCCTGCTGCTAGAAACACATGACTCGTCATCATGGACAAATTTGCAGCCTGTGACTCTTGAAGATCCCACAAACTGCTGCAAAAAGTCCAGGCTCAAGAAAAAGAAGAGCGGCTGCGACTCCAGAAGCTGATGGAGCCTTTTAATGTGTTCAGAATCAGAACCAACACCCCAGTCAGACCCTGAACAAAGGAGCAGTCCAGCTTTGTGCCATAACACACACCGTTTTCTCTAAAAAGGTCTCTCAGAAGTTCAGAATGACGTGGTGTCAAAAAGTCACAAAGTTTAAAAGTTGTTCAAACAGCAGTGAAACATTAAAAACAGCAGCTCTTACTGTTAGCATGGAAACCTGAACAGAGAAGCTGAAGCTTTATTTATCAGCTGTCAACATTAAGTCAGATAAAGGAGAGAAGAAGAAGAAGAGGCTGACCGAGGATTGTTAGACATGATGATGGAGCAGCCACCACAGAGCACCTACATCACCTCAGAGTACCTGTTACCTTCAACTCACCTGTAGAAACAGTCAGAGCAGACAGCAGCAGCACACACACACCTGCAACAGGACAGAGGTCACTAAATGTCACCAAAGGTCAGAGGTCATGATGAGGACAGACAGGTGTAGGAACATCAGCTCACCTGCAGCAGTCAGCAGAAACAGGCCTGAAACTGAAGAACACACTGATCAGAGATCAAATGGTCACATGACCAAAGAGAAGCATTCAGACTGCAGTGATTGGTTACTGTTCCCACACATCAATAACCCACAGCGCCCTCCTGTGGTGGAAACACAGATAATACATGTGGAGGAACATGAAGGAGACTCACAGCAGAGGCAGACGCTCCGCCTCAGACAGCCGTCACCTCCACAGCTCCACAGCTCTGCTCCCCGACCTCCTACATCACACAGAGCACCATCAGCACAGGAGGAGTAATGGTGCACATCGAACTCATGTGATGGTTCGTGCTGACAGCGTGATGGTGTTTGTCAGACAGTAGGAAGTGCTGTGAACTTGTTGTTCCTGCAGACACATGAGTGGAAGGAAACCTGGGACCAGCTGAATGTGTGATGTGTAAACACAGCTCCTCTGTTTTCAGACGCACAAACATTATTGTTCCAACTCGTCCTGCAGCAGGTTTTAAAAGAGTTGATGGGAGCGCGGCTGCTCTCGTCAGCTTTAAGCAATAAAGGAACAAGACTTTTACTTCTGT
>NW_024584337.1:6825-8589 GCF_018398535.1 Haplochromis burtoni
TCTGGAGGGGCGGATCTAGCAAAGTGTTGCCAGGGGGCCAGGTAGGGCATTAACAGGGAAAGGGGCACAAAGAAATACTTTTCTTTCTTATTCTCATTTAAAATGTCCAGCTTTTAAAAATAATTATCTGAATCTTACAAGACAACACACACACATACAGACACACACACAGACACACAGACACACAGACACACACAACAGACAGACAGACACACACACACACACACACACACACACAACAGACAGACACTGGGACACACACACACACACACACACACACACACACAACAGACACACACACACACACACACACACACACACACAACACAACAGACACACAACACACAGACAACACAACACACACACACACACACACACACACACACACACACACAGTCACACACAAACACACACACATACACACACACACACACACACAGACATACACACACACACAGACACACACACACACACACAGACAGACAGACAGACACACACACACACACACACACACACACAGACACACACACACACACACACAGTAAGTGTATTTGTGTTCTTGTTGGAGTCTCACTGATTGTTTTCACTTCATCTCCTCACCTTCAGAAACAGTCGGTGCAGACAGCAGCAGCACACACACACCTGCAACAGGAGGTCAGAGGTCAGTAAAGGTCAGAGGTCACAAGCAGGCAGTTTCTCAGCTTTGACTCTGAGCATCGTCACCATGTTTGGCTCCACACACTAAAGCACTTTTCTCCACAGTCAACATAATCACAGCTAAATGTGGTTCCCAGCTCATCAGTGAGCTCCTCCACATGTGTGTGAGGCTCTGAGTCAGCCAGGGTTAAAATCCTGGCAGCACAAGCTAGAGCTCAGTTTACTCACAGAGCAGAGACGTGCAAAAGCACAGGAGAGTGGAAACTGTGGTTGAGATGTGTTACCAGTATAACTGAGACACAGTCAGTGTGTGAAACAGAAAAGAGGAAGTTCAAGTTCTTTCTCTTTTTATTTATCTCCCTTTGAACATGCATCACATTGTGTTATGTTAAAATGGAGCATCATGCATATGAACAGTCTTACATGTGTGTTTACTTCTATGTTGCATCTACATCTGCATCTGTGTATTTATGTTTATCCTCTGGACTTCAAGACATCGTCTCTGACACGACCTCTTTAAACTATCGTTTAATACACCTGGTTTACATGGTCATTACACGCACACGCACGCACGCACACGCACACACACACACACACAAACACACACATACACACACACCTATCCTTGTCTTTGGTACATCGTAGGGACACCTGACCAGAACATGTATCGTGGGAATCATCCTTCCTGGTGGTTATACAGCACTGAGAAAAATAAATAAACCAGGCTTTATGTCAGAAAGGACATAAGCCATGTTGTTACGTCAAATGATCAGACAGAGTTCCCACAGTAGGAACAGCATTTTGGGTTTGTTTCAAATTGTGCTCATAAAATTTTGACTTGTAAATCAGACTGCCTAGTAGTGAACTCAGTTTTAACCCTGTAAACCAAAATATCTGAAAACTCTGTTTGTGCATCCATAGATGAGAATGTGTGTAAAAATATGTACACAAGTTACAATGTTTTAATTAAGGTCGGATTACAGATAAAAACCAAAAACTACGTGTAAAACTCTTCACTCAAGTTCCCTCGCTTGTTTTTCTTCCTTTCAGCTCATTGGTCAATGTCATGTCAACCACAAATTTAACAATCAGAGAACAGATGGGTTT
>NW_024584337.1:9072-10163 GCF_018398535.1 Haplochromis burtoni
GTGGTCTTGAGCAGCAGTTCTCCAGGGTTTATGATCAGCATTCAAGTTTTTTCTTTGGAAATATTTGGTTGTTTTCTCACTGGTTTCCAGTCGAGTGGAAGTCAGCAGGAAGTCACATGTAGTTAGTAGGATTAGCATCATATTGAGAACAGGGTGCTCTCTGTGGCCTGTGCTGAGCTCTTTAAGGTGGATGGAAGAGTCAGCACTGAAAATCCACCCACGCACAGACCTGTACCTACCCCCATCACTCCCAAGACACATGGTTTTAAAGGTGAGTGAAATGAGGCAGCAGTAATACAGAGATGCTATTTCCTGAGGAGTGTGCACTTTTTCACGTATTTACCTGAATGTTCCTATTTTCCCTTAAAGGAAATCACCTCCAGGAAGGCCTGTAGTCTTGTCTGTGAAACGGTGACATTTGTTCTAAAGACCAATCACATACATAACAGTGGCATAGTCAGGCTACCACACTGAATTTGGTCAAAGGACGCTGTTGTGAATTTTAGCACTACGGTTAGCATTTACAGGATATTGTTTTGTAGTGATATTATACTCAGTTTTTGGTAACCATTGTCCTTCATGTAAATATGTAAAAATTGTGTATGTTTCTGTTCTGTGTCCTGTGTCCTGTTTGTTTGTATATGTGTCTTTCTGGCTGCTGTTAAACTCTAATTTCCCCTGTGGGACAATTAAAGGATTATTCTATTCTATTCCTTTTTAATGAAACTATTTTATGGTTTAATCACCAAGTGTTGTGTTTTATACACCTTTTCATGTACACAGTGTCCTAGACCACTGAAATCAGTATTTTAAAATGCTTTTCCTGCTTGTTTAACCATAATTATTAGCGTGTAGTCACTCTGGTGTACTGGCGAATTATTAATGTGTATAAAAGTCCAAAGTTTTTATTTAAATTCATGACCTGATGGCATGGTTTTTGTAAACTGTTCTTAAACGATGGTAAACATTAAGTAGACTGAACTCAATTTTCATCAGCTTGTTATTAGATCTCAGGTTACGTAAGTTACCAGTACTTTTTATTCAAAGAGCTGATCAGTTTATTTGAGTTGTCTTAAATTAGAAAAACTCAG
>NW_024584337.1:10183-11166 GCF_018398535.1 Haplochromis burtoni
ATATAGTATAATAATAATGGTATGGTACTCAGTTTTTGGTAACCATTGTCCTTCATGTAAATATGTAAAAATTGTGTGTTTCTGTTCTGTGTCTTGTGTCCTGTTTGTTTGTATATGTGTCTTTCTTGCTGCTGTTAAACCCTAATTTCCCCTTGTGGGACAATTAAAGGATTATTCTATTCTATTCCTTTTTAATGAAACTATTTTATGGTTTAATCACCAAATGTTGTGTTTTATACACCTTTTCATGTACACAGTGTGCTAGACCACTGAAATCAGTATTTTAAAATGCTTTTCCTGCTTGTTTAACTATAATTATTAGCGTGTAATCACTCTGGTGTACTGGTGAACTATTAATGTGTATAAAAGTCCAAAGTTTTTATTTAAATTCATGACCTGATGGCATTGTTTTTGTAAACTGTTATTAAACGATGGTAAACATTAAGTAGACTGAACTCAATTTTCATCAGCTTGTTATTAGATCTCAGGTTACGTAAGTTACCAGTACTTTTTATTCAAAGAGCTGATCAGTTTATTTGAGTTGTCTTAAATTAGAAAAACTCAGCAAGCTGGAAGTTTTGACTGTATGGTTTGAAAATGCCACGTCACCACCGTCCTCCTCCTCTCACAGATCAGTGCGCGAGTTCATGGTGCTGCCATTTTTTTCTGGAATATGTTGAGCAAACCTGGAGAAGCTTCAGCTCAAGAGATCATTGTTGGCATTGCTGTGGATCTTTACCTGATACACTGACTCAGTGAGTAAATCTTTACTCTTATTCAAACTGTTTTTGTGCCTTCTCTCAGTTTAGCACCAGGTTTATGAACTTGTTAGCTAGCTAGTGTTAGCCTAGCGTTGCTGCTGCCTCTGGGCTCATGTTACTTAGAAATTAAGCCACAGCTTTAAAAACATTATATAAAATCTCTCAGTGAAGTTTTCTGTTGATTGTTTGAAATAGAAACGTGAGCAGATACCAGATAAGAGC
>NW_024584337.1:11186-12680 GCF_018398535.1 Haplochromis burtoni
AATCATACTTTAGATCAAACTGCTTTACTTGCTGCTTCCTTTATGCTTTAGTTTCCTGTCTTCTGTTATTAGACCTGAGATGTGACTGCTCTGTGCTGTTGCTGATGACTCCAGTTAATCCTACAAGACATGCTGTGTAAGTAAATACAGTCAACGACAGTTTGGTCTGCATACATTCAAAGATCATATCCCACAGACTTAGTTTAGAGGGTCCATACTGTCTGCACTGTATATAGTGAAGTCTGCAACTTTTTGAAGGGTGAAATTTGTTTTGTGGCCAAATTATTCTGCAGATCACCAGGATAAAGTTGTGGAAAGCCTTAACTAATAATAATAAACTAATAATAATAAACTAATAATAAGAAAAATTAAATCTGAGACGTTGTTTCATTGTAAGATTATAACAGTGATGACAGCACAACTGTTGTTGTTCAGCAGAACAGTGTCCAGGATGTTGGCTGTTATATTGTTTTACATTTCAAAATAAAAGTTGGGCTGATTTAAACACCATTACAAGAAGTGTTGTTAATTATTCTCTTTGGATCACATTTGCATACAGTGTTATATTAATATAAGTTACTGCAAGTTGTTTTTTGATGTAGCAGAACTTCATGTTTGTCAGTGGGTGAACAATCAGTGTTTCACAGTCAGAATCATCAAGTTATTCTTAGAACTCTACACTTAATGAATAAGTTGTCCTAATATAGTCATCTTAAGCTTTACTCTGTTTTTTTGAGGCAACAAGTTTATTAGTTTTTTTTAAGTTCTGGGAGCTGATGAGATTTCACAGTGTGGATTTAGTGTCTGTGTCTCTGTCCTGCATCACAGTTCCCCACATTCCCGGCTGTGTGTAGCAGAGGTTCCCTTCAGTTTAATGCTGATGAATAAATGAGCAGCAGCTCTGAGTTTGACTCACCGAGGAGCAGAGAGACACACGGAGTCTTCATGGTGTCTGGATGACGGCTGAACATCAGTCTGAGCAGAGAGACGCCTTCAGCTTCATCACTTCCCCTTTAACAAGTTTAACACATGAAGTGTTTCACTGGCTGAGCTCCATGTGGCCACACTGTGTGGTTGGTGAGGGCGGGGCTTACTTTACTGCGCCGCAGCCTGTAGTTATCATGTACCAAGCTAAAGTTCATCACTGTCCCAGCACACACACTCAGGAAAAGGACAAAGCCCACCATCAGAACCATTAACACCTTTTCTGAGGAAGCTCAGCTGCAGGACTGTTTTGCGCACAGAGTGTATCTGAACAGCATGACCTAGAGACTCACAACCGCAGTGCTGGGTTACATCAAACACTGCATGGACATTGTCACCAAGGAAAAGCGTGTGCGACAAACCGTAAACCCTGGATGACAAGTAAGCTTCAGGCATGTTAAAGGCACACAACTCTACACGGTGGGCCATTTCTATGGATACACCGTAATAACATGGGAATGGTTGGTGATATTAAAGTCCTGTTTGTGGCACATTAGTATATGTGAGGGG
>NW_024584337.1:12700-18286 GCF_018398535.1 Haplochromis burtoni
ATTTTGGTTACAGTTTACTTCCCACAATATATTAGTAGCTGTCACATTTGTGTTAATCAGGCTGAACTTGAATCATACTTTACATCAAACTGCTTTACTTGCTGCTTCCTTTATGCTTTAGTTTCCTGTCTTCTGTTATTAGACCTGAGATGTGACTGCTCTGTGCTGTTGCTGATGACTCCAGTTAACCCTACAAGACATGCTGTGTAAGTAAATACAACGACAGTTTGGTCTGCATTAATTCAAAGATCATATCCCACAGGCTTAGTTTAGAGGGTCCACACTGTCTGCACTGTATATAGTGAAGTCTGCAACTTTTTGAACAGTGAAATTTGTTTTGTGGCCAAATTATTCTATTTTTAAAAATATGCTTTCATGACATTATTGTGTGTTAGCTGGTGGTCAGAGCTATCAGTGAATGTCACCTCTCTGGTGGGGAGGGAGCCTGAGATTGAGTCTAAACTGAGGTCTGTTCCATAGCAAATGCTGGAAAACATGTTTTAAGAAAGCAAATAAGTTGTTGTTCTAAAGAATCTGATTGTTTGCTTGCAGGACACCAGCAGAGATGAGTCCTCCGTCACAGATGGTTGGTCAGTGACCTGCAGGTTGAAGGTCATTGCATCTCCAGCCCACATCCACTGCCACTGTACTGAAGGGAAGTTAAAGACTTTCTTCTGCACCCACATTTGGATCACCTGGATCCATGACAGTCATTCAGGCAGTGATGCCTGGACTGGAAACCAGCATCCTTAAAATATTACAACATACCAGCTCCTGTGTTTGAATGTAAAACAAATGTGTTGTTTGATCTGCAGACTGAACAATAAATACATTTTATTTTGATTATAGAAGTAATGTAACTACAAATAAAGTAGTTGAAAGCCTAAACTAATAATAATAAACTAATAATAATAAACTAATAATAATAAACTAATAATAAGAATAATTAAATCTGAGACGTTGTTTCATTGTAAGATTATAACAGTGATGACAGCATAACTGTTGTTGTTCAGCAGAACAGCGTCCAGGATGTTGGCTATTGTTTTACATTTCAAAATAAAAGTTGGGCTGATTTAAACACCCCTACAAGAAGTGTTGTTAATTATTCTCTTTGGATCACATTTGCATACAGTGTTATGTTAATATAAGTTACTGCAAGTTGTTTTTTAATGTAGCAGAACTTCATGCTTGTCAGTGGGTGAACAATCAGTGTTACACAGTCAGAATCATCAAGTTATTCTTAGAACTCTACGCTTAATGAATAAGTTGTCCTAATATAGTCGTCTTAAGCTTTACTCTGTTGTTTTGAGGCAACAAGTTTATTAGTTTTTTTAGTTGTGGGAACTAATTAGATTTCACAGTGTGGATTTAGTGTTTGCGTCTCTGTCCTGCATCACAGTCCCCCACATTCCCGGCTGTGTGTAGCAGAGGTTCCATTCAGTTTAATGCTGATGAATAAATGAGCAGCAGCTCTGAGTTTGACTCACCGAGGAGCAGAGAACAGATGTCTGCTGAGGAAATGTTTCTTTAAAACACAGTTTCTCTCATGCTTCACATACAGATAAATCATTTATGACACACCTCCAAATGTCTTTGTCTATTAAATATAAAAAGAAAACACCAGCTGGCACAAACTTGTCACTTATAATTAATTTAAAAAATGCAAAATAAATAAATGATTAAATCAATATCTGAGGAGTCTAATAAGTCACCCTGATTTGTGACTGAAGTTGCTGTTTTACCCGAGTGACTCTGAACTAAGCAGGAGGCTCAGTTATGAATGTCACATGAAAAAAGGATTTACAGTGGTAAGAAGATGAAATCAGGAACAAAAGAAAAAAGGAGGACGTGCCACAACAAAAATAGATGATTACTGAGGAAGGAAACAGCGCAGAGCTGAATGACAGTGCTGCTTAGATGTTCTTTTAGATTATTGTAGGGTCTGCTTTAACTGTTGTTGCGATTTGCTGCTGTATAAATACAATTGAATTTAATTGAATCGTTGCATCTAAACCCAGACAGTCTCCTGGAACAAACATGTTCCTCGTGTTAGGGTATCAGTGGTTTCAGTTTTGTAGCTTTTTATTGGTGTTCTTATCTTAGTTTGTTTTTGTGAAGGTTTTGGTTTCTGTTTTGCATTTCTGATTTTTCCCCAGTTCTTCTTGATGTTTGATTATGTAGTTCTCAGGTTTGTGTTTCTCCCTCTATTCTGTGTCCACTCAGTGTGTGTGTCTGCCCTGTTCCCACGTTTGTATTACAGTGCCTGCTTGTGAGTCTGTGTCTATAAGTTCAGTCTGTTTCCTGTTTTATTTTGAAGGTCCATGTCTGATGTTAATGTATCTGGATTTGCTTCCTTTGTCTCGTTGGGGGTGTCTGTAGCTCAGGTGGCAGAGCAGGTCAGCCACTAATCAGAAGGTCAGTGGTTCGATCCCAGGCTGCCTCCTGGCTGCATGCCAAATATCCTTGGGCAAGATACTAACCCCATGTTTGCCGTGGTGGTCAGAGGGCCCGGTGGCGCCAGTGTCCGGCAGCCTCGCCAGTGTCCGGCAGCCTCGCCTCTGTCAGTGCGCCCCAGGGCAGCTGTGGCTACAATGTAGCTGCCATCACCAGTGTGTGAATGTGTGTGTGAATAGGTGAATGACTGAATGTAGTGTAAAGCGCTTTGGGGTCCTTAAGGACTAGAAAAGCGCTATACAAATGCAGGCCATTTACCATTTAGGCATGATTTGCCCCAGCTGTGTTTCCCTCCTGTTACTCATTCCCTGATTGCTCTCTCTGTGTATTGTATTCTGTGTTTCTCTGTGTCCGTGTCGTGATCTGCCCTCATCTTGCTGTGTGTGTGTCTGCATAAGCTTATTTTGTATTCCTATTTTTGTTACACTTTTGAGTTCAGCATTAAAGCTGTTTTGAGTTCACGTTTCGTTTCCCTGAGTCTGCATTTTGGGTCCATCATTCCTGCCTGCACACAGCCGTCACATGACAGGCTGAGAATATATAAATTGTACTTGTTGCGGAAAATCTTGACCCAAAACAGCATTTATTAAACACAAAATAAACCTTTATTATCAGAGATAGTAAATCCAGAAGGAAGGGTTAAAATCAGGTAATACTTGAGGCAAACACTGAGGTAGTTAAACAGTCTGAGTACAACAAGAATTAAGGAAAACTGAGGCTTAACTGCACATAAGCGAGACAGGAAAAGACACAGTTTGGGAAAACAAGGCACAGGAAAACAGGATATCAAAATAAGACAGGAAACATCAAATATCAAACAGGAAACTGGGTACATAATAGAAAACACTGGGTACAAAACTCAGGATCATGACACTAATGACCTGCCGGATACACGATGGACGGGTGGCATAACTGGAGGGTCGTGGATTGAGGACATTGAAGACATCTACCTATTTGGAACCATGGTAACAGGGTTCTTGCTGATCGGAGCTGGCTTGGCCCTGGTTTATCGGAGAATTAAGGAAGCGGAATCGGCTGTTCAAACCCCCCAAGGCTGCCCGCTGGGATTGAAACGAAGGGACGAGGCGTGAGTTTCTCAAAATGGGCTCATTGAGTGCAGCACGGATAAGATCTTGGAGAAGGTTGTAACGTTGGGTTGTGTTGTGTGGTTGAGAGGAGGCGGCGGAAGAACACACACCCACGCTGGTATCGGTAATCCATGGTGGTTCTTTGATACGCCTTCTTCAACAACCATATAAAAGCCCGGCTGAACGGCTGCGACTCAACAACATAACACCCAGCGTTCATACAACCCAAGCGTTGCAAGCAAAACAAAAAAAAAGGTCTGGAGAAGAAAACATAAATCCGTCCCTCGTTAAGCACAAGCCTTCAGGCACGTGTCCTCATAATCCCAGAGAGAGAGAGCAGCGGCACAAACTGATGACACCATCAACCCTCGACTTGGGTGTCTTAAAGGGACACCGCACCATAGTGGCTGTTACAAGGTTACAGCTGCTGTGAACACTCAGAATAAGACCTCTGAGCGCAAATTGGATCACATCATGGAGAAGCTCACGGCTGTCCAACGGGGGATTTAGAGACCAGTGTCAGACTGTTAGAACAGCTTTGAAATTCATATGAGTTGTTTGCACTAAAGTTTAAACCACCATGATTTCATGCGTTAGCACTTCGGTGCCAGCCGAGAGCTCAAGGCTGGAGCTGAACAACAACACCCTGATAACGACTGTGTTGAGTCTGTTCTTTCCATTCCATGCAAGGCCACCTGGGTTGGCTGGAAGACTGTTTACTTAGCCTGGCAGGGCGAAGGACACTGTCTCAGCCAGGGTTGTCTCAGCTGACCTCTGATATCGTCTGTCTTTCCTGTATTTCACTGATGGAACAGGAACTGTTCTTCAAGATGATATACTCCGGCTGTGTCAGTCACTGACCTCTGACCCTCACTGACCTCTGACCCTCAGTGTCCTCTGACCCTCAGTGTCCTCTGACTCTCAGTGACCTCTGACCTCCTGTTGCAGGTGTGTGTGTGCTGCATCTCTCTGCACCGACTGTTTCTGCAGGTGAGTTGATGAAGTGAAACCATCAGTGAGGCTCCAACAAGAACACAAACACATTTGATGCCAGTCACAGATTTATGCATCACTCTGTTTGTGTCTGCTGATCCAATAAAGCTCTGATCCTGGAGATCCCTCCAGATCCTGTGCCAGCAGGAAGTGATGTCACTGCGCTGCAGACAGAGCAATGGTGACATCATCACAGCTCATTTCTTCTTTAATGGAAGTCATGTTGGAAATAAATAAATTGGAGTTCATCATCACAAACGTCCAGCAGTCTGATGAAGGTCTCTACTCCTGTGCTACTGATGTGTTTGGAGAATCTCCTCAGGGCTTTCTGAGGGTCAGAGGTCAGACAATGACATCACATCCTGTATAAAGACATGAACTCACCTGAAGTAAAAATAAGCTGACTGAACCATCTTCACCATGTCTCCTACAGATCCTCCTCCTCATCTCCACACCTGCACCTCCTCTAATCCTGTGAACTCTCCTGCTCTTGTTTCTCCTGTAACAGACTCCTCCGCTCCTCCCTCCTCCTCCACCCTTGTGCTGTTTGTAGCAGGTCTGGTTTCGGTGGTTCTTCTTGTTCTGCTGGTTTGGGGAGTTCTCTGGAGGAAACAGAATGAAATCTTTCAGAGTTTAAAGCATGATGTCAAAGCTAGAAGGTCTCCTGACTGCAGACTGGGAGCTGACGCCACAGTAGAGCGGGTAGAATAGGAACCAGTGTGAAACAAACTCTCTCTGGGTCAGCTGAAGGCTTTTCAGTGAGTTTTTAGGACGTCCTGATAATAATGAATTACGGTCGTCCAGCCTGGAAGTAATAAATGCAGGAACTAGATCTTCGGCACCACTCTGAAACCCTGTGAATGTGTTGGTGTGTTTCTTTGTTCAGGAGCGCTCCACTCCTCCTCTCCTGTACATGTGAACAGTGATGTCACCATCAGACAGAGAGCCAATAGGAGAGCTGCGTGTGCTCTCATAACACACACACAGTTTCTCAGGTAAATGATCCTGTGTGTGTGTTTTCCAGCTAAAAGTCCTGATGATCCAGATGTTA
>NW_024584338.1:0-18172 GCF_018398535.1 Haplochromis burtoni
AGGAGCGTGTCAGGCTACATTTCACTGTGTGTTATACTTGTATAACTATGCATGTGACAAATAAAGAACCTTGAACCTTGAACCACTGTATTTGATCAGAAATATGAAATATTTTAGCAAGAGATAGACTGGGTGGACTAAATTGTCTTTGCATGTACACAAGAGAGAATGAAAGATTAAAATCATGAAAAATAAAAGTGGTACAGAGGATCTCTGGTATCTGGAAGAGGTCGATCCAGAGGTAGCGGGTTGCTCAGAAAAACATTGTACCCATACTTCACAAACAGGCTCTGAGCCTCTCTTTGGTCATCCTCAGAGAAATCTTCCCTCCATTTGTCAAATCAAATCACTTTTATTGTCACATCACATGTGCAGGTACACTGGTACAGCACATGCAACTGAAATTCTTGTGTGCAAGCTTCACAAGCAACAGAGGTGTGCTTGAACAAGAATGACATAGGGAACAGTTTTTCAGACTTTTTCATTTGAGCTGTCTCATATTTGGGTTGAATATTTACATCACCTTTCTTCTGCTTCTCAGCTGATTTTCTGTCTGTCGCTGTCTTTGTCACGGCTAGTAGGGCAGGCTGTGTGTAATTTAATGAAGGACCCAAGATGCAGGCAGATTTTAGATGCGAGTGAGTTTTATTAGGGAGGTGAAACAAAGAGAAACGCAGTGGGCATGACACCGAACCTAAGGATTACCTAAACTGGAGAAAAGTAAGAAAAGACCAGAAATGGAGATGCAGGGAGATTCAGAGAAACTACACAGGAAAATGCAGGGAAATACACAGACAAACCAGCAATGCACACAAGAAAACACAGGGCTTAAATACACACAGGGCAATCAGGGAATGGGAGACAGGAGGGAGTCACAGCTGGGATGAATTGGACATGATGAGACAAGGGGAAGCAAAATTAGACAAACTAATGTAGGACATGGCACTGTCAAAATAAAACAGGAAGTGACATGAACACAGAGACTCAAAACTAAGACAGTAGAGAGGGAACACACATCTTCTGCATGACATCCTGCTTTTACTCAGAACTTCTGAGTACATCGTCTTCAGTAGAAAACTGAAGTAAAAACACGAATAAAAAAACACAATCAAGGAATTTCAATAGTTAATATTCCTACTCAACAAAAGAAACACTGCACAAGAAAATACTGAAAACTAGAGCATAAAAAGCACATTTATAGAAAAGGGACAAACACTTGTGTTATAATTTGACCTCGTATGTCATTAACAAACTGCAAAAGTTCAGTTAAAAGCCATTTCTTTCTTTCATAACTACACATACTGTTCTTCCATGAATGTTTTTGTTTGTTTGTTTGTTTTATCACACCTTATTGTCATATATTCAATACATGTGCAGGCAATACCCTTTACTGCGTCAACTTGTTTTTATGATTTTAACTCCTTTTATTACTTGATCTCTCTTCCTTTTTATGGTGCAAATACTATGGGTACCATGAAATCATAATTAATATTAATATGTGACTGAACTCACTTAGATAGGTTGGAAAAACTCCTGATCATATGCGGTGTTTCCAAATCCTTATTGGTATCCACACCATGTTTGTATCCGTTCTTCAGAAACATGCCCAAAAAGGGGATGACCAGTATGGTCCCCAGTAAAAAAAAAAGGCCTTTTTGTCCACATTCCCCTGATGGTGGTAACACACTGACCTCCTAGTCAGATAATAAAACTTCAGAGACACTAAGCTACTGAACTGCTGAGATTGAGTAGTTTGTACAGACTGGGGTTCATGTAAATTCAACTGAAAATGACCCCAATGACCCCCAAGTAAGAACAATAGCCGGTTTACCCATGAAACCCTTACAGTGACAGCTGATAGAATGCATAAAAAGATAATAACACCTCAGAGGACACACACGGAAAACTCACCTACTGACCTGACAACATCTACTAGTTTGTACCTGTTTTGCATAGCATAAAACCTCTGGGTTACATTGACATAGGCACAGTCTTTGACATCCCTGCCCGCTCATTACAGGCACAGGTGTTCCTCATGTGTGTTGATGTCATGGCTCATTTAACAAAATGCCTGAAATTATTACTAGTAATTATTATTAAGATTGCTATTATAATCTTCAGTTTACTGGCTGTTAATTGTCAATCGTGTGGGTAACATTTAACTTCTGTTGTCTCAGTACTTGATGTCTGAGAAACTCAGGTGCAGAGCAGTAATGTAGAGCTAACCATAGCTGTCTAATACATTTATGTTAAACTCATCCAATATCATAGTTCACAGACAGGAGGTGTATGCAACAAAGCTATGTAAGGACATTTCACATCACTCTTTTCACACCCTACACGATCTGTCATCAGTTGACATCCTGTAGGACAGCCATTCCCAAAGTCAAGCTCTTCAGAATAAAAGTAAAAGAAATGTTTATTAAAGGGTAAGTGTGTTCAGATATCTGTTTGTCACAGTTAATTTGGAGTGAAGTCACATCTGAAACTCTGAGCATGTTATTACCCCATCTAAAGTCCATGTTAAGCTACCTGAGTTTACCCAACCTTAAAAATGTGTACAAATGGATTTGTTTAACCCTATAAGACCCAACCCATCAAAAAATAGCCAGAAATTCAGATTTTTTGGAACTGAGATGTTTATTAACCTTTATAACAAAATCCTTCAAATTTTCTGCTATATTATGCAATATATAACATATATTTATTATATATTTTTTGTATCGCATTAGGAACATTGCGTGTTTTTTTGAAACTTTTTGCTAACAACAACAATGTTAATTTTAGACTAACAAAAGAGTTTTGTCCATAACATTTTGAAATTATGGCAAATATTGATCATGTTGATGAGATAGAGGTCTCAGAAACTCATGTATCAAATCAATCATCTACGACACAAAGGGCATTAAATGTATATAATATTGATGTAAATGTTTCACAGCAGAAGCTATGCGGACCAATCTCTTGCAACGGTTGTAGAAGGATCGAATGGCCAGCAGCAATGCGCTAGACACCCCATACTCCCAAGCACCTCCCACAGGAAACTCTGAGGGACATGGTGAAATGCCTTCTACAGGTCCACAAAACACATGTAGACTGGTTGGTCAAACTCCTGTGAACCCTCAAGTATCCTCGAGAGGGTAAAGAGCTGGTCCAGTGTTCAGGACCAGGACAAAACTGCATTGTTCCTCCTGTATCCGAGGCTCGACTAATGGACGGACTCTCCTTTCCAGCACCCTGGCAAAGACTTTCACAGGGAGGCTGAGGAGCGTGATCCCCCTATATTTAGTACACACCCTCCGGTCCCCCTTCTTAAAGTTGGGTGGTACCTCTGCCAATCCTGAGGTTCCAGAATCTCTTCGAGGCAGTCCGAAAGTCTTTTTCCATGGCCTCTCAGAACTCCTCCCACACCTGATTACCGCCATGACAGGCACAAACTATCTTGTGGCTGCAGCTCAATGCAGCAGCTTTGGCAATGCGACCTAGGGTGCCCTGGTGCCACGTGCACTTATGAACACCCTTATGTTCGAACATGGTGTTTGCTATGGACCAACGGTGATTTGCACAGAAATCCAACAACAAAAAAACCACCCTGGATCAGATCCGGTAGGCCTTTCCTCCCAATCACGCCCCTCCAGGTCTCACTGTCATTGCCCATATGAGGGCAAAGCACAGACAACCTTTTCCCCGATCCAAAGTTGCAGGGAACAAACCCTCTTGTCCACCAGGAGAATCCACAAAGGACAAGCAGCAAGCCAAGGAGATACCCCTGTCTTCCGCATCTCACCAATAGCAACTCCAGACTGAGACAGAGTCCAGCCCCTCTACAGGAGACTGGTTCCAGAGCCCAAGCTGTGCGTTGAGGTGAGCTCGACTATATCTAGCTGGCACCTCTCAACCTCATGCACTAACTCAGGCTCCGTCCCCACAAGAGATGTGAAATTCTATATCCCAGTTGTGAGTCTTGTTAGACGGAGATTGGTCCACCGGAGCCCCTGCTCCTGGCAGCTGCATGACACACATTGTACCCGACCCCTATGGCAGCTCCTGCGGGTGGTGGACCTAAAGGAGGATGGGCCCATGTCCAGTCTGTGCCCAACGGGGAACAAAGACCCGGCCACCAGACGCTTGCCGTCGGGCACCCTCCTCAGGCCTGTCTCCTGGGCGGGGCCCCGGTCACCCTATCCTGGGCAGGGTAAACTGTTCCCTTAATTGTATAATCATATGGGTCTTTTGAATTGCTGCTTGTCTGGTCTCTCACCCAGGACCAATTTGCCATGGGAGACCCTACCAGGGGGCAAAAGCACCCCCCCCCCCCGACAATATAGCCCTTGGGATCCCTGGGACACAGAAGGTAGCGATTCACGGAGGGGGGAATGTTGTCTGTCTACTGTAGAAAGTTTTTGATTTAAAATTGAAACAGGCAATGTGGAGTCGGTATGAACAGTGTAATGGAGCACCTTTAACAGAATGGGATCTGCTTAAAAGTAATGGGAATCAGTTATACTGAAGCATTAGGAAAAAGTAAATGAGCAGTTTTATTCAGGACTGTGTGTTTGTATTAGTTTTTCATTATGATGCACTACATTCCAGAGAACTCTACAAAATAGTCAGACATCTGTTCCCTTTTAGGCATGCATCCTGATGTTAGTCATGTTTAAATTAAATATTTAAATTATATTATATTTCAGTTGAATGATATTCCTTCATAGGTCTTTACCACATTTATTTTTCATTAGTAACATAACAGACATAAGATCTATAAAATACATTTCGAAATCTTTTAACTACCCACTAGTGCCAACAGGACTGTGATGGACCGAGTTGAAAAACAGGAGGAGTCCCCGGAATTATTAGAAAAATATAGTTTCCATTTATTTAACCCCCAAAAATTATATTTACAAGAATAATAAATGTTGAGCTCATAAAAGAGGTCAAAGAAGCAAAACTGAACTCAGGCAAAGACTGCAAACGTAACAAACCAAATGACTGCTACAAACATACATAATTGACCTAAACATGAAATGACATACAAGGGTACATATAATGGCTGTCAGACCATTGTGACACATGAGGGGTAACAAACAAAACACAATCATAAATCACAAACGATGCAGCACAATCTAGTTTGTTAATAAACTAAACACTAAAGAAGAAAATTAAAAACCCCATTAAACCCTAAACTCAAATATTTAATTAAATACAAATACTTTGTTTTTAAAGTAAAGAAAACACACATTCTCCCCTTCAGCAGGAAGTGGTGGTGTGGTCCAATTATCTTCCTTTGTATTTAATGGTTTCAAACCCTGGCTACCATCTTTTGTCCAGCAACTCCCAGGGATTATGGCAGGTAAGAAATAAAAAGACAAAGGTTAGTCAGAAAGCAAAGAAATGAAGTAGTATGAATACATAAGTAAACTAAATGCGCGCGCTTACAAATAGAACAAATGTATCCAAACCAATCAATAAAGTTATTGGAAACTAAAATGTATTACTATGTTCAAATGAAGAATGAAAATACAAAAGTTACCGACTTTAGAGTGTGGCCACGGGTTTGGCCATCACAAGGACAGATATGAATTATAGATTTTGCTATGGTAACTACCGTTGAAATACTGGAAACTCAAGTCCTTCAAACTTGTAACAGACAGAGCAAATGTGTTATTAAAAGATATTATTTTATGGTCTCCATTGTAGCTGAAACTTAATAAGTAAAGCATCACTTTAAAACTGCAATTACCAAGCATGAGTTTTACTGGGACAGAATATGTGAACATGGATTTGCTGCAATTCATGTCAACTCTTGTACAGACATATAATTGGCAACACCCTGCTAGGATTTCACAACTGTGTAACTTGGTCTTGAATGTTGAAAAGACTCAAAGTTTGTTGTGCTACTCTAGACTGAAAATCTTTGATACAAAACCTACTTAATATCTAAGGTATTTTTTCAAATATCTTGGCTTTAAAATCTGTAATACACACACACTCACATTAAAAGTATTGGAAGCAAAAGTCAATGTATTGTCCTCAATAGAGCACCCAGGTGTAACTTATCCACTGCCCAATGAACAGAGCTCAAACACACTTTAAAAGGGTTTGATTATGTGTTGAATTGTCCATCTTTGACCCGTACATTCCTGTATTATAAGTTTCTTGTTTATAATTTCCAGGCATCTCTTTGTCTGTCTGTTCTTCAGTTCTTCGCCCTGGGAAAGAAAGCAAAGTGTTAAAAAAAAAAGGCAGCTAGTTTGTTCAGTTTTAAGACAAACAGTGCTCATTCAACCTGTTCTGAGATGCAGCAAACAACTTTGTAGTACCTGAGTGAAGTCCCAGTATATCCCCATTCCTTTCTGCATAGCCTCTTTACAGTTGTACAGGCCAGGCTCAGTTTCTTCTGTGCCTATGTCAGCTAAACATCGGTTGTCATTGTACTTATGTGACTTGATGCCACCAATGTAGAGCTCACCCGTTCCACGATAATATGTGAACTTAGAAAGGAAGAAAGAGAAAGAGACAGAGAGATACAGAGGGCAAAATGATATTATGATGTTAAAAATGCTAACAACAGACAACAAGGAACAATAACTAACTTCTTCGTTCTCTGTGGACTGTGACATTCATTTCAGATGGAATTGCACGCACAAATGCTTGTGTTTCGAAAGAGACATCCTGGGTGCGATCTAAAAATACCAGCTGCACTGTCAACAATCCTGAGCTTAACAAAGAGACAAGCTTAAAGACAAAATTACTCAATTGTAACCCTTTAAAGCTTGAACCATGAAATAATTGCAAGAAAGGTTTTGAAAATAGAAAATAAAGTGTTTACCATTAAAAAAATTTAAAATATGAGTTCCAAATTTATTTTTTCTTCATTTTTTGCTTAAACTTGTGTTGTGCAATTTGTTGAGGTTGTTTGGGGGGGAAGGGGGGGAGTCTGAAAAACTCCCAAATTTGTATCAAATATGATACAGTATGCGTTAAAAGATTTAATCAATTTATAGTGTTTTTCGTTTTGATTTTTGTTTTTTTATAACGGCACTGCCTTATAATCATGATTATCAACATAATTATAAGGTGCTTCACTTACTTGAGGTCCATAGTAGTAGCAATTGTAGGCTATCGGTGTGTGACCTGGTACTGCACCTTGGTCTATGCACATGTCAGCGTCAAGGCTCTTCATCTGTCATCAGGAGAACATTATGAATATTACAAATGGAAACAGCAAATCATCAAACACAGATTCCCACACATTGTGCAGGACCTCTCTGTACCAAACATACTAAGCATCAGAGAAAAGTAAACGTACTCCTCCATATGCGAGGAGGTCGTCCCAGGGATCCAGCTTAGGATACACATTATCCAGGTACCATTTGAAAGGTTTACAGTTCAGCCTTTCTCTGAGTTTCTTCCTCTCTGAAATGTCACCTATGTCAATTCCATGATTCTGCAAAAAGCAAAATAAGGTGTTAATCAGCTTATAGTTTCATGTGACTGAGGAAGAATCTAAAGAGAGGTTTCCTTTGAATTTCAATGCAAAAAAAGCTAAGAGCACTCAAAGTCTCATAAAGTTGTTAATTAATCAATGTTTTTTTTGCGTCATGTAAGCAGACAAATGAAATATCCCTTAAAGAAAGTGTCATTTACTATTTGTGTCAATGCCACAAACACCATGCCACAAAGTTTCTTCCTCTCTGAAATGTCGCCTGTGTCAATTCTATGATTCTGCAGGAACTAAGAAGAAGATGTGAATCGATTCACAGATTGTGACTGAGGAAGAATCTGAAGAAAGATTTTCCTTAAATGTCAATGTAAAAAAAGCTAAAACACAAACACACAAAGAGCACTCAAAGCCTAATATGTACCCATAACTCATCGCCTCATGACTCTGTGAACAGGAGAATGAAATATCCTTTAGAAAAAACATAATTTGCTGTTTGTGTCAATGCCTCAAAACACCTCAAATGGGATGTTCCAAGCCAAGTTAACGTTGTGCTTGTATTCATCCATCCAGATCTCTGCAACTCTGAGGGCATTTCTCTTCATGGCAGGACCCAGGTCAGGCATGTAGGGCTTGTGGGCCCTCTCGATGTGGGCGATCTTGGAACATGGAACAACTTCAACACTGCCCCCACATGTCCATACCTACATGAAAAAAAAAAGCACAATAAAACTCAGTCACTATTCTTTCCATGGCTAAGATATAACTTTGGACCTCATCTCCTTGTTTGTATTACATAATGCAATTCATTTACTTGCTACCTGCACCTTCAGTTTCTATGGTATGTTTATAGCCATTTTAAATGATCTGCAGATTAGGACACCTGTGGTGATTATAACAAAATCCAGAAGGTCCATCTGCACAAATATTCTATATAATCTGATGGCAAAGACACTTATGTTTGCTTTACTATGGAAGAGAATTTTATGACTCTATGATCTTTACTCACACGAATTCCCAGCTCAACATTTTCTCCACCATACACTTTCATTCCTTCATCAAGGACTCCAATTTCCCCTAGAAACTTTCTATCAGCAACCATGATCCCCATGACAGATGGACTCCTAAAGTCAAAGAAGAGATCTCTATTTTAACTATTGTACACTGATATTAGATCATAATGATAGAGTTAATATGGCTGTTATATTGTTAAACATTGATTTTACTTGAACTTACTTTCCAGGCAGTGAACCGTCATTAAGTTTGTAATACTCGGGTGTAAAACTCTCATACATGCACCACAGAGCCCAGTCGAAGGCGTGTGCATTGGGATGATATGTAATAACCTTGAGATCATCAAAGTTGACTCTATCAAACACCGGGGAAACCACCACAGTTCGGTCAGCTTTAATCTGTGTCAGCAGAGGTTCAGCCCTGCATGAAGGAGGGGAACAAAGAAAAGGTGGAAAAGTTAGTCAACTAATGTGTACATTTCATTAACTGCTGACATGTCTGGGTCAACACTCTTCAATCACACTATGCAGCATGACTATGGCAACTGGTATAAACTGGAATTATGTGTCACAGTCTGGCTGGCAGACCGTGGCTCAGGGGGTTGGGAATCGCATCTGTAACGGAAGGTCGCCGGTTCGATCCCTGGGCTCTCTGTCCTGGTCGTTGTGTCCTTGGGCAAGACACTTTACCCTACGCCTACTGGTGTTGGCCAGAGGGGCCGATGGCGCGATATGGCAGCCTCGCTTCTGTCAGTCTGCCCCAGGGCAGCTGTGGCTACAACCGTAGCTGCCTCCACCAGTGTGTGAATGTGAGAGTGAATGAATAGTGGTATTGTAAAGCGCTTTGGGTGCCTTGAAAAGCGCTATATAAATCCAATCCATTATTATTAAATCACCGATGGCAATTTATATTTGGTAAACTTGTAGCTATCTCATGAAGACAGCATTGATATGTTCTTTAACACAATGTGGTAATATAATGATAAAAGAAAACAGAAAATATAAGACTTAAACCAACAACTGAATGTATTTCTGCCATGTTCCTACCACATCTCATGGACTTCAATGTGTGCGTCCAGGATGGCCACCACGTCAGCAGTAGCAGCCCTCCACCCGGATGCTCTGGCATGAGCGAGACCTCTCTGCTCACTGTGCCTCACTCTCACAATACGGAGATTAGGGTTCTCCTGCTCAAGCAACTTCACATAAACGTCAAGGTCACCCTTCAGATTGTCTGAATGGAAAAAGATAGTTATGTTTTTTTCTGAAGGAAGTGTGGGTAAGGAAGTGATACCAGCAGATTCAAACCGTCTAAAGAAGAAAACTAGTCCCAAACATGTGTGACGTGATAGTCTTCACTCAGCTTTTGATGATATATTTGAAACCAATCGTTTGTATCCAATTTACCATTAGAACTATGGTCATCCACCATTATTATCTCCTTCAGCAGGTTTTTAGGAGTGCGGTTGATGATGCTGCGCAGGGCTCTTTGGAGAACAGACAGGGCTTCATCCAGGTAGATGAGCACCACACTGAGACTCGGCAGGTCCTTGGGGTAACTCTTTTTCAAACACCTATTTATTAAAAAGATCAGAAATTTGAAATATTTTAGCAAGAAATAGACTGGATAGAGTATTTTTTTTTCTTTGAATGTACAGGAGAGAGAATGAAAGATTAAAATCATGAAAAGTTGTAAAAGTTGTACCGAGGATCTCTGGTATCTGGAAGAGGTCGATCCAGAGGGAGGCGATCGCTCAGATAAACATTGTACCCATACTTCTCATACAGGCTCTGAGCCTCTCTTTGGTCATCTTCAGAGAGATTTGCCCCCCACTCCTTGAACAAGACCGAGTTAGGGAACAGTTTTTCAGACTTTTTCATTTGATCTGCTTCATTTTGGGGTTGGATATTTGCATCATCTTTCTTCTTCTCTGCTGGCCGTTGGACTTCTGCTGATTTTCTTTGTTTTTCTCTGTCCTCTTCCAATATTTTCTGCATGATATCCTGCTTTTTCTCAAAACCTCTGAGTACTTTGTCTTCAGTAAAAGAGAATGTAAGCAAAAACATGATCAAAGAAATGGAATGAGTAACTTTCATACATGCACTCATCTTCTACATTTCCTACCTCTGTTTACATGCATACAGAAGCATAAAAACAAAAGCATAAATAAAAATACACTGCACGTTCAAAAGCCAAAATTGCAGTATTAAACACTTTAATTGAACTTTGACATAAACTTGTGTTATCATTTTATCTCATTTGTCAACAATAAACTGCAAAAGACCTATTTATTTCTCTTTATAACCATACTAAGGGTGCTTTCATTAATGTCTTTTCCCCCTATACTTTTTACTAATAAATCATTGGCGGGCATTGACTTAATGTCATATCTTCAATACATGTGCATGTAAAACTGCCTCTGAATTTAATTGATATTTCGTTTAATTTTATTACGGTATTTAACTTTCTTTCTTGTATAAAACCCACGGGTAGCATTTAATCTTAATAATAATAATAATCATCTAAAAGAGAAACTTTAATCTGACTGAACTCACTTAGATCGCTGATTCTTTCCTCCAGGTTGGACGAGGGCTTCATGCGCGGTGTGTCCATCTCGTTTTTAGTGTCCACGCTATGTTGGTGTCCATTCTTCAGAAAGATGCCGAAGTAAACCATGACCCCCACAGCTCCCACTAACAACAACAGCCGTTTTATCCACGTTCCCCTCATTCTGATAACACACCAGCCTCCCAGCCAGACAATCCAACGTGAGAGGACACAAAGAAGCACACACACACAGCTCATCTACTGACTGGACGAGATCAAATAGCTGATAACTCCTGATGTGAATGCCATTAAATCGTTAGTTGAGCAGACGTGTGAACATCGCTACCCGCCCATCGCGGCAGGTACGCCCTGCAGCAAGCAGCGTCAGGGTCATGGGCGTACCTGTGTGTCCAGACCTGCCCAAAAAAGTGACTGTGCCTCGTGAATGTAACAGACAATAAAAGATATATTGTATATTTAAGAATTCTTTGTAAGAATAGTGTGTTAATAAACATGGTCCAGCCAAATTAATTAAAAACAACTCTCATTGTAAATGACCCAGATTATTTGTTTATTTGATATTTTTTCAAACAGTTAAATCCCTGAACGAATTATACCTTATAATATAGATTAAACTCTTATTTTGAAATTCGTAACGGGCAACTTCCGGGAAGGAAGATCGTACCGCAACTGCTTGCCGCAGAAAGGATTAAATGAGAAGGTTATCGTTTTCCATCCATCTTAAAATTAGCATCTAGCTGGAAGGCGAACAGGTATGTTTGTGTGTTGTACTTGTTGTTTACATTTCGGACAATTTGTAAATGTATTACTTGATTGTTAATAAGTTTATGAGCGATCTAGCAGGCTGATGCTAGCACCTCCTGTGCCTTTTCTGTGAATTGATTAGCATAACAGAAACGTGGTTATATCAAGTGAATGTTTATTTGTTTTATGTTATGATTACAGCTCTTACGATGTGTCTATGGCAATTTGTGAATAAATGGGTTGGAATACCCCACCATGGTCCATCCGTAATGATCATTGAGTGCATCGTCTGAATAAAGTCCGGCTGGAATGCTACAGTAAGAGCTGATCCCCCGCATCATCCTGCTGCCATCCTGCACCACGGAACCACGAGGACGAGTCACGGAGCTGTGTTGCTATTCGTCTGGGATTGACAAGACATTTCACGGAGCAACTCAGTGCCATTCTATGGGTCTTCTAGACAGAGACTTTATAATCATCATGCAGCTGGCTTAATGGTTTGATGTGACGGTCAGAAAAGGTATGGAACATTTCATTCTAATCGACAAGGAAAGGACATTCATTCTCATCAGTGGTGGTTAAAGGGAGAGAGAAGGTCGTCAACTACTGTGGACATCTGCTGCATTAAGACACAACGGACATGAAGTAATAACAAGTGAAGTAATTTTGTTTATTGGTATTTACCACCACTACTGTATATTTATCATTCTTTCTACTGACCCAAAAGGGGGTGAAAGAGGGGCATTTAGTTCAATTTGTAACTGTACAATAGTAATGGTGTATTGATCTGTGTTTAGCATAAGAGGTTTACTTTACCACATCAGTTTGCAACAGCTAGCAGGTTGCATTTATTATTTTATACATTTCTTCTCAATGTTGTGTTGGTTATCCGCTTCTATTTCAACTTAGTTTAAAGTGCAAAGATTCTCCTCCCTTCTGTTAATGCAGCCTGTAAGTTATAGTAACCACAAGCAGCTCATTAACTAAAGCCTGCAAATTAGATAAGTAAATAACATAAACATTAAGGAAATGGAGACTCCCTCCTCACAAACAGAACTAGAGCATCAGATAGTCGACCTGCAGAATAAAATCAAAGGGCTTAAGGCGTCTCTTGAAGACACATCAGAAACTACGGAAATAGAAATTTTGGAGAAGGAAATTCAACGCAGAGAAGAAACGTTGAACAACTTACAAGGTGAGCTTAAGGAAGGCCTCCGACGTTCCACTCGAACAAAAATCCCAACTCCAAAGGCGCTCGAAATGCAACAGGAGGAAGCAAGAAAAAGGGAAAGAAAGTTCATCTCAACGTACGAAAGATGGAAGATTCGAGCCCGAGAGTCAAGAGAGCAGCTCAAGTCAGACATTAGTAAAGGCGAGCTGGCATCTTTGATGGATTCTTTGGAGAAAGAGAAAGAAACTGTGTTAAACACTTACCTTGAAATACGAAGTCACATTACACCTTCTCCAGAATTAAGACGTCACGTTGACAGTTGTGAGGCAGTTACAGCCGAAATTATGAAAGTTACCCACGAGAGAATGTCAGATCTCGATGGTGATTATGATGCAGAACAAGTACATTGCCGTCTCAGGGAGCTGCTTAAGAACATCTACGCACGCTCCATCTATGGATCCACCGCATCTAGAGTGACAAAGTCAATCCGTAGTCACAAAAGCACTACTCTAACACTCAAACAGGCAGATGCAGCAGCAGAGCTAGCTGCTAAGGAAGTCGAATTTGAAGGGTTGCTGGAAGAAGAGAGACAAATGGAGAAGATAGAGGAACAGCAGAGAAAAATGGAAGTAGAAAAGCGCAGACTTGAACGCCTTCAAGCAGAAAAGAATTTGAGGGCTGCTCAGGCGAAACTGCAAGTCTACAGCCAGGTAGCCTCGCAGGAAGGCAGTCTCCATTCCTCTAATAGTTCAGTGGGAAATCATCATGTTCCCCCTGCTATCAACCCTCCAACTCCCACCGTCACAGCATCGCCACCCGACCTAAACGTGTCATCCCTTGCCCAAGCCCTACAAGACAGTATGGCTCTAAATAGACTTCCAGTTCCAGAGCCGTCTGTATTTAGTGGGGATCCCATTCAGTTCATTGAGTGGAAAACTTCATTCATGTCACTTATTGACAAAAAGGCCATCTCCCCAGCAGACAAACTTTATTACTTGAGAAAGTATGTAGGCGGCCCAGCTCGTAAAACATTAGAAGGAACTTTCTATAGGAATGACAGCGACGCTTATAAGGATGCGTGGAACAAACTGGATAACAGATATGGCCAAACCTTTATTATACAGAAAGCCTTCAGAGATAAGCTCACAGATTGGCCAAAGATCCAACCAAGAGATGCAGAAGGATTAAGAGACTTCTCAGATTTCTTAAACGCTTGCCAAGATGCAATGACACATGTGAAGAGCCTCGAAATACTGAACGACTGTGAAGAGAATAAGAAGCTAATCCTTAAACTACCAGAGTGGATAGCATCTCACTGGAACAGGAAGGTTACTGAAGCCTTAAAGGGCAATAAGGAATTCCCCAGTTTTAAGGACTTCGCCGCATTTATGGCGACAGAGGCAGAGATTGCTTGCAATCCAATCACCTCAGCTTATGCCCTCCGCAGCTCTGAGTCGAGCACTGCAAAACAAGGCAGCAGAGACCCTAAGAGGAACAAGGCAAGCGTTCTAAACACACACTGCTGCAACATTTACATGGTAGGGTGAGAATTTTGAAAAATGAAAGCATGGATCCATCCTGCCTTGTATCAACAGTTCAGGGTGATGGATTGTTTAAAGGTCACAGCCTGCATGAGTATTGTTGCTGACATGTCAGTGTCCTTTATGACCACAGTGTCCCCATGTCCTAATGGCTGCATTGTTGCTGATCTATGAAGTAAATATGGGCCAAATATCACAAAACCAGAGGAACATAGTATTAGCAATGTGTTCCTACCAAAGTGGCCAGTGAGTGTGTGACGAGATGAGACTAAAAGGTTTAGTTAATATGATTCTGGATCTTTAAGCCCCAAATTGTAACTATTATGCTTTTGAGCACTGACTACTGTCATATGTACACAACTATTCAGGAAAACCCTGCATAAAGTATTTAATTAATGATAATAAATTTTAAAACAGGGGAACTGGAAGTCTGTTCAGAGGCCAGACTCTGATCTTTAAGAGCAAAGTTAAACCAGCAGGGGGAGTTGAGTTAGAGTTGCTTGCAGTCACATGGTTTAGCACTGTGTATTCATCAGGCTTTGTCTACACCATGTAGGCCTGCCTGTATTTTTTTCCTAATGTATCAAGTCCGAGCATGCAGCTCCTCATTCGCTAGGCCTGACATTAGGCATATCTATCTCCATGAAGATGGACACTTGCAGTGAGCACTTATCATGGGTATTTTCTGCGCTCTTTAATTTGCTGATTAAGAAGCTAAGAGACTAGTCTTCAAGTCCACGTACCGTTTACAGCAACTCAAGTTCATCACAGAAGCGCACTAGAAGGATTACGCGCCGTCAAGGAAGAGATATTTAAGAACACAAACAGCTCATGTCGCACTCTAAATATATGCCGGTTTGAATTGAACATTATAGGTGAGCTGTAAGCCCCCTGAGATCTGGATCATCATTATATTACAACACCTAACGCGAAACAACTTGTCGAGAGTAGTTCACATAGGTTTCTAATGAAAACCTACTGAAATAAGATACAAACTCCAAAACCTTTCAAAGTCACCATTTATTAGAACAGATGTACTCTATATGTAGTGTTTTGTCACAGTGAGATACTGTAGAAGAGAAGACGCACTCCTGCAGGCTGCTGTCTGCCTGTAGTTGTTTTTTCCTTTCTTCCTCCTCTTTGAAGGCTGGAGAAATCATCCAGAAATGTTGTCATTTATGTGGGATCTTATTTACTCTTAAAATCACTGGTCTGCATCGCCAGCAGTCAGCAGGAGGTTCATTAAAACTGGGCAATAAGATAATGAGATTGTTCATCAGGTCAGGACCAGTGAGCAGATGATCATTCAAACTGGTTCCCTGGTACTTGGCAGAGCAGTCGAACACCACGCGCAGTTTGCCTGGCTTCTTGTCGTGGAATACACCGTGATGAGGTATGTACCATTTTTCGCCCTCTTTCCCATCATCGTGGACTTCCTCTGCATCACCCCTTTCTATGACCTCCTCCATGAACTTGATATACTGTTCTTTGTACCCTTCATCCTTTAACAGCTTCCTCTTTAGATGGCTCAGACGTATGACTGCAAGCTGTTTGTTGTCAGGTAAGGTAGGTCTCTCCTTAAAGGGCAACGGCATCTCGTAGTGACCTAGACTGTTCTTTTCGATGTGGTTCTTGAGTTTGTCCAGGAACAGGATGTCCTCCTGAGACACTGGTTTGCCGTCTTCCTTAGCATCCTTAAAGTCAGACTCTAGAATGCGAATGGCATCTGCCGGAGTGACTGGTGGGAGCTCCCTGACTGCAACTCGGAAGCACTGTCCCGCCGTACTTGAGGTGTCGGGGCATGTCGACTAGGGCTGGGCGATATATCGAGTTTTTTAAAAATATCGATATATTTTCATACGAGATATAAGATGTGACAATATCGTTTATATCGATATAGTCTATGTTACGTTATAATTATACTTGTGGAGCCGCAGGTTTGCCTCTCTTTCGTCCACTTTTGTCTCTACGCAACGTTACTCGGCCTCGCCTCTCCTTCACTGAACACAGCTTCACCTGCAGGCAATGACAAGATGAAAGCGGAAAATCTCCGTTAGCGAGTTACGCGGATCGCCCGTGCGTGGGGCTGGACGGCGTCAACGTGTTAGCGAGCTAACCGCGCTAACGAGCTAACCGCGCTAACGACATGCAGCCCGGAGGGGCTGCACGGCCTAAAATCCTTTCATTTTCTCAAAAATCGACAGTGCGCCTTATGTATGAATTCTGGTTGTGCTTACTGACCGCGAACCGATTTTATGTGGTACACAGCGCTCAGCAATCTGTCAAAAAATGTTTTAATATGACTTTGCTAAGCTACGGAGCTGCACCGCTTGATGGATTGTCGGAGGATTACGGCTACCGGGGAGGAGCCTCGCGGAGTGATACGTACTGTGCTTCAACGTAATATTACCGTACTGTGTGTGTATAAGGACCACAAATGGCACCTGTTCAGAGACGTGGTGCAGCTGTGAAATCTGTCTCTTTGTTATTATGCTCAGCGTCTATTAGTTTACATTTTGACTGCACAATTGTGAGCTTTTTGTTATGCACAAAAACAACATTGTTTTCTTTTATTTATGGACCATGATTATTTAATAAATGCTGATAATTTATTTTTGAGTAATTTCTTCATGTACATCTACGCTGTATGTAAATAAAAGTGCCCGTGTGACATCTGGGACACAGTGTGACTAAGAACTCTCTTTTTGTTCTTAACTTATGGCTTTAAAAAAAAAAAATCGAGATATATATCTTATATCGCCATCCAGCTAAAAAATATCGAGATATGAATTTTGGGTCATATCGCCCAGCCCTAATGTCGACGTACCACCAACTATGCTCCATCCTAAGTCGGTACGAATTGCATAAGGCTCATCGTCTCCTCCCGTTATGACGTCTCTTGGTGCCATTGCTCGTGCGCAGTTATAGCCTATCAATAAACCAACCTCACAGTCCTGTAGAGGTGGAATCTCTTCTATGACCTTGGAGAGATGATTCCACCTTTTAGCTGTCTCGCATGTTGGGATATGGGCTCTGTTTACTGGTATGCAATCCTTGGTATAAGCAGGAGGAAGGTCGATGAGGAGGGAAGAGCGATAACCCCGAACACAAAGCCCTGAGACTCTTTGGCTCTTTACGATCACGTCGCGTCCAATCATAGTAGTTAACTTCAGCTTAACTGGACAGGAATCTGCCTTTAATACATCACTCAGTTCCTGGTCAACAAACGTCGTGTCGCTTTGCGTGTCCAGCAAGGCGTAAACCAGTTTCTCAGTTCCTGTATCCCTTTTTGACACCCACACAGGCACAATCATTGATGTGTTAGTTGGCTGTCCAGTAATCACTGACATTGAAGTTGCAGCAGCCTCCGTTTGGCCGGCATTGCTCAGGATAGTGGTTTCCTGTGGCAGAACTCTTTCCTTCTTTAAATAGTTGTCATCGTGTAAACAAGTGGGATGTTTACCCTTGCACGTGTTGCATGAGTGTCGATGTCGACAGTCTTTTGCACTATGTCCAGGTTTGGTGCAGCCATAGCAGAGCTTATGTTCTCTGACAAAATCTCGACGCTCCTCCAGAGTTTTAGCAATAAACTTGGGACATCCATGTAGTCTGTGTTGATTATTTTGACAGAAGGCACAAGGAGACCTTTCCTTTCCTTTAACTGGCTTGAGCCTCTCGGTGTCAGCCTCAGTC
>NW_024584339.1:0-1081 GCF_018398535.1 Haplochromis burtoni
ACTAGGAGGAATTGATTTTCTATTAAGATGTGACTTTGAAACTAGTAAAATACCTGTTACACTCTCTAATTTTCACAAACAGATTCTTCATTTTTGGAAAATGATGTTTACACACAACTTTTCTCTTCACATGTCGACCCTATGGAACAATAGAGTGATAACTGCTAACAAAAATACATTATTTATCAGAAACTGGTTTGAGAGTGGTATCTTGTTTATAACTGACTTGCTGGATTTGAGTGGTGCTTTATTGGATTATGTGTCTTTCTCGAAGAGACACGACTTTAATTGTCCATTAAAAGAATACAGAAAAGTTTGCTGTGCTATCCCTTTGGCCCTAAAGCAGCTGATACGCAACACAATGCTACATTCTGAGGTCAATCCAGTGCTGCCAAACTTAAAAATTGGTAACTACAACCTAAATGATAGTAAATGTAACAATAAATTTATCAGTGTGAATTTCAAATCTATTCTTTTCCAGGGGTTTAACTCGGGTAGATATTTGCAGGCCCTTCATGGGTATCAGTCACTCATGGAAAAGGCGTTCTCAAAATTCATCAAGTGGCCTGTCACCCCAAAAGTAAAAGAAACTCATTTCAAGATAATTAATAATATATATCCTGTGTCTGAATTTCTAAAGAGGAGGTTTAAATTTGAGGTTAATCAGTGTGCATTTTGTGATTCAGCCTGTGAAACATTACACCATTTGTTTTTCTCATGTCCTGCATCAGCTGCCTTTTGGTTAGAACTACACAGCTGGTTATCCCTCAAGATCATTGATATCCCCCAGTTTAATATTTTTGATATTATTTTCTATAAGGCTAAACAACATCCATCTGTCTCTACTGTGATTAACATTGTCATCCTGTTAGGTAAATACCATATAATGGAGAAATAGAAAACCATCCTTTATATGGTTCATCAATGACTTGAAACATTATTTCATGTCACTTAAAAAACTGAAGTCAAGCAGATTTGCCACAATCTATGATGACATTTCCCATTTGCTACTGTTTTGATCATTACCTCTATTGTGTATCAACCTGTGCTCTTTTTTAATTCTTCCCCGTTAATACTGTGA
>NW_024584339.1:3277-12249 GCF_018398535.1 Haplochromis burtoni
TTGCAAAGTGCTGGTTCTACATCTAGCCAGGGTTCATCTAAGGAATCAAGTCTTATGTCTTGATTGCTTATAATCAGGGGTGCACATAAGTGGTCTGCAGGTGCGCATGCGCTTTTAAAATAAAATACGTGCACCAGATAAGAAGTTGCAAAGCGTGTTTGCTTACATAACATTTTCTGGAGGAGGACAGACATTTGTTTAGAACTCTTCAAGATGTCGAAGAAGCAAGCTCCTTTAACCCTTTAAGCAATTACTTTGGTGTTCCTCCACCTCCAAAGAACTGTCAGAAGGAGCCCGAACCGCAAAAGAAGCGCGTATTCTCGGAAAAGTGGTTCGGACAAAAACAGTGCCTTTTAATATAAAAGGCACCCCTGCTTATAATCCAAAATTATTGCTCAAAAATAAAACATTCTTGTATTTAAAACTTGTTAAAACGCTAACAATCTTGCATAAAATTCATTTATGTGAAAAATGGATTAAATCTTCTTTGTATCAACTATTTCTGTTGTTGATACTTTCAAATTCACATGCTTGGTTATGGAGTGTAAGAGTATTATAAACCCTGGTCAATATATTTTGAATACAAATCAGATTCAGAAAAGCAAGAAATAAAAGACTGAGCAATATGAGTATTAAATGAATCGAATTGTTTATATATTTATGATCTAATAATTTAAATGTATTTATTTTCATCCATGTATTTTAATTTATGTGGAAAAATGTTTACAATTCAGCGCCACGACCCATTATAGCCTTTTTTGTGTTCAATTCTGGTTTCAGCAGGATGATGTAACATTTGGGTCCAAACAGTGTGATCAAAAGACCAAAGCTCGAGGCCAGGATGGCAAATGCCTCCACTGCATCTGCATAATTTCCAGGTGAGCTTATATAAACAGGAACAAAAGCCACCCACACAGCACAGAAGATCAGCATGCTGAATGTGATGAGCTTGGCCTCATTAAAACTATCAGGGAGATTCCTCACCAGGAATGCAATTAGAAAACTGAGGACAGCCAACATGCCAATATAGCCTAATAACACTGCAAAACCCACAGGGGACCCAACTGCACACTCATAAACAATCATATCATTGTGGTATTGGGTGTTTTTATGTGGAGATGGGGAAGCAGAAACAAGCCAAGCAGTGCAAATGGCTGCTTGAACAGATGCAAGGCACAGAACTGTTCCTCTCTGCTGCATAGCACCAAACCACTTCAGACTGGTTCCCCCTCCTGGCTTGGAGGCTTTGAACACAGCCAGAACAACCATGGTTTTTACCAGGATGCATGAGACACACAGCACAAAGCTGATGCCAAATGCTGCATGTCTGAGTTGGCATGTCCACAGCCTGGGTCGTCCAATAAACAGCAGTGAACAAAGAAAGCACAACTTAAGTGACAGTAATACCTGGAAACTAAGTTCTGAATTGTTGGCACGTACTATGGGTGTTTTGTGATGGTAGATAAAGATCCCCAGAACAACAGCACATGTACATGTGCCCAGCAGTGAGGTTGCTGTCAAACAAATACCCAAAGGCTCATGGTAGGAGAGGAACTCTGTCTTCTTTGGAACACAATGGTCACGTTGGGGGTTTGACCAAAAGTCCTCTGGACAACTGGTGCACCCCAGGGAGTCTAATAAAAGGTAGAAAGATGAAGAAAGGGGAGGATGGTAAAATGCATATTATATACAGATACGAATTAAATTTTATTTTTATGCAATGTTGAAAGATAAACACTTACTGCTTATATTATTGACTTTTCCGTCAGAACAAGGGATGCAGTCAAAACAGCATTTGGGTTCCCCCTTCTTTCTCACCATGTGGGTACCAGGTGGACAGCTCTCACTGCATACTGATTGAACTGGCTGTTGGACAAAATATAAATAAATATTGCCTGCTACAATTTTATGTAATACAAATGTCATAAAAGATAACTGTCAAATAAAAACATATCAAACCTTTTTGGAATTAAAGTTCCAGAAGATTTTGTCTTCATCAAGTAAGATTTCTTCACCTTTGAAAGCTGACCCCTTAACCTCACCCACATTATGAACTTCAGTGCTTCCATCAGGGAGCCACAACCAATTCATCACATCGTAAATTGGCACAACATCACCATTTTTATCAAATGACACTTGATCACCGAATGGAGTGGTGAAGTTTACCCTTTCCAAGTAATAAAGAAGCTGTTAAAAAGTAATATATAAGAAATTAATTTCACAGTGCAGGCAGTGGCACCCACTATCCAATAACCAAATTAAATCTAACACTTAACCCTTTAAGACCTACCATAGAACCAAGTCCGCCAGAGCTTATATGATATTTTTACATGCTGTGGAGCCATTTTTGGGAGCATTTCAAGTTGCTATACATCAATACAACCATTATAGCCCAGATTTTAATAATATGTATTCATTAAGTGCATAGTAATTACATAAATTGCAAAAAAGTGCAATAAACTACAAAAAAATTGAAAATCGTTTTTTTTTTTAACATATATTTCTAGTTAGAGAAATTTAAGAGGCTTATCCCTCAAAACTGTAAATACAAAAAAGTTGCACAAAATAGTTTCCCACCACAGGAAATTTATTTTGAGTGTCTTCATAGTTTTATTTTTGAAATACACCAATTTTTATACACTGCAGGAAAAACGAAAATAAATATTATACTGCAAATTTGCAAAAAGCAGCATATGCATCAAAATAAACTATTTCCAGCAGTGCAATATGAGTCCTAAGCATCCCAGAAACAACACAGAAAGTCATAAAGTCAAACATAACTTTTAAAAACACCAGTATAGGCCCTGATACGGTGGCCCTGAGAAGTAAAAACAACAAATTCTACACACAACAAAATGACGTCACTTCCGGTTTCGGGCAGGTAATGGCGGACATGCAAAAGTTCGCGCTGACGTCTATTCCAACGTAGGAAGTGTTATGAACAGCTGATCGGATCGGCAAAGCGTGTTTCTGGAATATTATGTTTTTGTTGCTGCAAGTGCTTTTTATGCAGTTTTTGCAAAGCTATATGTGGAAGGAAACCGTGACCTAGGACAAGCTGATGGCATAAGATGTAAGTACAACTCCTCCGGTTTCATATGCAAAAAAATTATTGCGCTAGCTTACGTGGTTGCAGTGCTACCGGGATTTAAAAATAGTTACGCAAAACAGAGCGTGCCCGCTCCACCGCGCCCCCGTCCGTCACCGCCGCGCCACGCACCCGGGATTCATACAAATAAGCTTGACGGGGCGCAAGCACACAGAAGCCGTCGCCCGACGGTCGCATCGGTCTCGTAAAGGGTGTAACTACGTCCTGCGTATCTATAATTAACAGCAGCATTCAGAAAGTTCCGATATGTTTTAACTGTGAAGACAGGCGAAGCACGCCTCCTCGCAAGTTGGGTTCCAGTATAGCTAGTCAGCAGGTAGCTAGTTAATGGTGGCTCTGAATGGCAGTGAGGTGCGGGCGATATAAGTGTCGAACGACGACAGTGAGACGCTCAAGTACGTGCTAAAGATGCGCATCGGCTTAGCCTCTCTCAGCTCATTTATCATTAATCGTACTCGCCGCGGTTCCGACTCATTTTGTTAATGCCGAACAAGGTCCACCACGTTGTTTGTCCTGGTGCTGAAATCGGTAAGTATAGGCGAAGTGAACCCGGTGGGTGTGTACGTCTCAGCTGAATCGCGAAGGAGTGCAAGTAGACCCAATTCGAATTTGAACGCCTCGCGACCTCCGGGCCGGATCGGCACCGCTGTCGGCCAGCTCGGATTGCACACCGACCTGGCCACAGCGCGGTGGCCACTCGATCCGCAGCGCCCGTCTGTCCCTGGCTTGTCAGTGTCGGCCGAGGCACTGTCAATGGGCAGAGGGCGGAATATCAGCGCCGCGCATAACAGCGCGCTTTGCTGACCAACAGATTGTACCCTTCCGAGCGCGCCGGACCGCGTTTGGCAATTTCCAAGGCACTCAGTGCTTCAGAGAGGACAGTTTCTCTGAGGATCTTTCCGTGTCAGGTTGACACAGATCTATTCGGGCCAGCCGACTCACCACCTCCACGTGCCCCAGACGCAATCTGTTCTGGAGCTGGGTGCAAAAGTCTGCGACTGAATGGTAAAATGTCGCGGCCAAGAGACCTGCCAGATAATCGCAGCCTGAAATGAAGACGTGTTTTGCAAACATCATTTTAGGTCTAAGTACGCCTGCTAGTGTCGTGCTTATGCTCGGCTTGTTCGTGTCTTGAACAACAGGACCATTAAACAGTGTCGGCAACGCTAACACCAGTGAGAACCGCTTTTGAAACTCGTCACCAGGTTGGTCTTGTACGCACGGGCTAGGCTGTTCACTCCGTCCGTGGACAAGCGCGCGTAGGGCATCAGCCGGCTGTAATTTGTGTGTAATGACGGGCAGATTCCCTGACCTGGAGTATTGTCCTCGAGCGAAAGTAGCCAATCGGCGCCGGGCTGGCGCTGGCTCCGCCCCAGTGGTATCCACCTAAGGGTATCACTGGCTATGCGGAGCCTCCAGGTGTTTTCGAAGCACACGGCAGCTGTCGTGCTGGTCCGAGGCCTGGTCCCACCCGCCCTTCCGGCCCTAACAGACTCCGTGTGACGGGGCCTCGCTGCTTCGAGCATTTCTGCCGTTTCAACTGACTCAGCTGTCGCAGGTTTTACCGTTCTCATCGCAGACATACCAGCACGCACGGGACGCCGCACCGTGGATTGTAAGATTGGGCGACAGCTGACCTAGGAGCCATCACCCGCGATGAGACGCTTGAAGTTGAGCTTAGCTTGACACTCGACAAGCAATTGCAGAGTGAGTCTGCATTCCATATTTTGCTTCTGCTGCACTCGGGCGCCCGACGACCACAATGACCAGGACATAAGTGAAGTGATCATTGAACACACGGTTTGAGAGAAACAGAATCTGCTTTGTAAACTGGCACTCGTTTCCATAAGGTATTTAGAACAATGTGAGGAGTCTCAAACAGGGCGCGCAGAAAAGGCAGTCACCGGCAGCGACGCTGCTGGATTTCTTCATCACATCCACAATCCTTCTGAGTTCATCTGTGTCTTTGTCAGTGGGTAAAACCTCAACATAGGCAAGGCAACCTTCTCCAGACACACTCAGCTCAGATTGTAAGGATCTGGCTGCATGAAGTCCATAATCATCATCAGTGATGAGCAGACCTGCCCAAGTCCAGCCAAAATATTTTAGAATCTGAATCATTGCACGTACCTAAGTGAATACAGATTAAAACATGAGTGCTGCTCATCAGCTGCTGTTGACTTTTTGTATTTGTCCAGATTGATTTTTAACCTGGAAAGCATCACTTGGGATCGTCCTAAAGAAGGATGGATACTTTTGACGGTCACTCAAACAGGAACATGTGGCAAAATAACTCACCTGTGAAAAACAGAAAATATGTTGTACATTATTTTCACATTAAATTTACAATTACAGGATTATAAACAAAAATGACATATTATGGTTAAAGTGATAACTTACCATGGGTACTCTGTACAAACCTAAGATGCTGGAGATAGCAATAGAACGTGTAGAGGAAGAATCACCCACAATCCCTACAACTGGAGGATTTCCAACACATGTACTGTGTAATATAATCTGTTCCTCTTGACCACTGACTAATGACAATGCTCCACGGAATCCAATTCCAAGTTCAGCACAGTTGTCATAAAGAGTGTATCCCAACGTCACATTAGGTAGCAAGCTGGAGTTGTTGTTGATCTCGTCAACAGCAAAAGCCATGGTTTGTGCCAGCCTAAATCCTTGTACATTGAAACTAACAAAAAACATTTTGATTTGAAAAATACATCAGGATACGTAGAAATTAGCTGAGCTTTATTAATCAACAAAATATAATTACTTATACTAATATATTAACATAATTACTTAATATTTATATTACCATTAGGTTTGTCCTGTTTCTCTCTTTTTTTCTGTTGTTTCCTTGTCATACTTACCTGTGGCAAGTAGGCTGTTCTGGCTGTGAGGTAAATAACAGGTCAGAAATGCTTGAGAAAAAGTGGACTGGAAACAGTCCTCCCAGGATGACATCTCCGCTCTTCTGCATTCTGTTTATATGAAATTGCTCCTGTAGTTGGCACGAGGAGGGAAACAGAGAAGATGGTATAGTATAAGAAAAATAAGAATACTGCACAATGAACAAGAGCAAATTGCTTTGTAAAAATGAGCTCATGACAGCTTTCAGATTTTCAGACCCTAGTCATTTCATTTTATTGCTTTGCCATTCCCTTTTATTGAGATGCTGTGTTGATGAATTTTCCATACCACCCATGTGAGAAAAACAAGGTGAAAGGGCGGGGCCTAAAACACATTTCATCAGAGATTGGTTTTGTATCGAGGAAAACTTAGGTAACGCTGTGAGTGTATTACTTTTGTTTATTTTATTCCTTTTTAATGTTATTTTATTTTTCAACAGTTATAAAGGAAGAATGATTTTCTTTTGGTTCAACCAAAATATGAGGTGCACACTGAGAGATATATCAAATTATTGTCGAATTATAATTCATGTACAGCAAAATTCATGGTAAATGTCTCAAAAGGGAATGATAAAAAAAAAAATTCCAAGTTCAAAGTTTGGGTTTTCTTTGAAAAAATATCAGTATATTTTTTTTAATCAATATTATTATTTTGAATGCCAGACTAAGTGGACTGGTACCGATCTCATTTCTTGAGACTGGTACCAGTCCAGGTGGGTAGTGGTGAGGGTTTCCTTAGGTTATAGAGCATGAGGCCAATAAGGAAAGTAGATGGTTGGCATTGACACAATACAGATGGCTGATTACAGAGCCTCGGGAGGCTGAAGTGAAGTAGAAGGTAAGTAATAAGGAAGGGGAGCTGGTAATTGAGTTTAGTTTCTGGCTTGCGGTTGCGCATTCCGCCTTCAGGTTGCGCCGTAAGATGGCCACACCGACGAGAGCACCCAGTCATCTCAGCAAAAATGTTATTATTTATTTTGTACTGCTTTCTATTTCTGTGCGCATAGCACAATCATATACTTGACATGAAACACAAATGCTTTGGGAGCTACGTTCGTCAGCCAGTTCAGATGTTACAGTAGGTTTCGACACCGTGAACGCTCTGCTACCTGGGATCCTTTGTTTACAAACAGGGGGAAATGCGCCGGATTTTTGAGCCGATCCCGACAGAGAAACAGCAAGCCACCTCTGCCCAGCATCCTGCTCGTGAATCTCCAGTATCTGGACAACAAACTTTCACTGTTTACCAGGGAGACCGAACGAAGGACATGCTGATAAAGCTACGGCTATGGACGAACTGTATGACATCATTATTGGACTTGAGAACAAAAATCCAGAAGCTGCCTTTATTGTGCTGGGAGACTTCAACAGAGCCAACATGAAGAAGGTTCTCCCCAAATACTATCAGCACATCTCCTTCCCCACAAGAGGTGATCAAACACTGGACCACTGTTACACTCCATTCAAAGAGTGCTACAAACACCTCCCCCACCCAGCTTTTGGTAAGGCAGACCATTGTTCCATACTGCTGCTGCCTGCATACAGACAAAGACTGAAACAGGAAAAACCAGCTTCCAGGGTTATTTACAAATGGGACAGTGAGGCTGAGGAGGTCCTGCAGGACTGCTTTGACACAACTGACTGGCAGATATTTGTGGATGCAGCTGATGGCAACATCAATGAACTCACAGACTCTGTCATTGGATATATTGGAAAGTGCATGGATGATACCATCACAAAAACCACTGTCCGCATATATCCAAATCAGAAACCCTGGGTAAATAAAGACGTTCGCGCCAAGCTAAAAGTGCGGACCTCTGCCTTTAACTCCGGGGATGCTGATGCATATAAAGCAGCCAGGTACGACCTCCGAAAGTCCATAAAAAAGGCCAGAAAGGACTACAGGGACAAAATGGAGTCCAGCTACCACAGCTTTGACACCAGGCGACTGTGGAATGGACTGCGCTGCATCACTGACTACAAGAAGGACAACACAGGCAGTGCTCAGCCTGCCGCAACTCTCGCAGACAAGCTTTGCAACTTCTTTGCTCGTTTTGAAGGCGACAACAGAGAACAGATCCTCTATCCTGAGGAGGACAGTGAGGCTGCAACTCTAACCCCAAAACAGAAACTTTGAGATGGACTTTCAAAAAGGTCAATCCTCACAAAGCTCCGGGTCCGGACGGCAGCCCAGGCCGGCTTCTCGGAGCGTGTGCTGACCAGCTGGCAGAGGTGTTCACCAACATCTTCAACCTCTCCCTGAGGCAGTCAGTGGTCCCCACGTCCCTCAAAACATCCACCATCATTCCCGTTCCTAAGAAATCCGTGGTCTCTTATCTGAATGACTACCGTCCTGTTTCACTGATGTCCGTCATCATGAAGTGCCTCGAGCAGCTGGTCAAAGGTCACATCTGCTCCTCCCTCCCTGACACACTGGACCCCCTTCGCCTATCGGGCAAACAGAGCCACTGAGGGTGCCATCGTCCTGGCAATGCACACCACCCTCACTCACCTGGAAAAAGGGAATACATATTCATGAATGCTCTTCATCGACTACAGCTCAACATTTAACGCCATTGTGGAGTACACCAGGCACAAATACACGCACACGCAGGTATGTACTGCCAAATTCCACATTTATTGACGTGTTTGTTTTGACAGCTGAATCAGTCGCACAGCCTGACAGCTCACGAGCCCAGCTGATCTCTCTCTGGCCGCTCCTCCCCGTCTCACTATAAAAACACAGCGGAGGGAGACCATCATCAGTACATAAACACCATCAGCTGTTCTTACCGGCCTCGCAGCGCCGCCCTGTTGAGCCTTCTGCTCCACTCCTCCCCTGCAGCTGCGCCCGGGGCCACGCCTCCGCCAGCCATCATCCACTCAAAACTTACCTCGAAGCTCCTTGACCTTGGCCTAGCAACACCAATCTGCAGATGGAGCTAAAC
>NW_024584339.1:12274-18159 GCF_018398535.1 Haplochromis burtoni
AATTTTGCGCTAGCTTACGTGGTTGCAGTGCTACCGGGATTTAAAAATAGTTACGCAAAACAGAGCGTGCCCACTCCGATCGGCTCTAAAGGGTTAATATGCCTGTACATATTAAAGGCATTGAAATCTAGTTCTAAATTAAACAGGAACATCTCCAATTGTGCCATATATATGCATACTAGTTAATGTGCTCTAATATAAATATATTAAACACTACTTTTGCTCAATATGAAAAATCCATTTAGCTCTCTTCAGCTCATTTCATCTTATTGAACTGGGGTTTTTTTTTAATCCAACAAGGTCAATTTTTTTTCTGAAAGTAATTATAGAATAAATGGTTTACTCAGATGAAGATGAAGTAGAAATTAATAACTCACCTCCCATAGCTCCAGTGATTGCAGAGTGGCACAGCTGTGCCCACTGAAAGGCCCTCTTCCTGGCTTGCATTGCAGCATGTCATCAAGGGAATATGCCAGGGCATAAACGGCTTTGTACACATTGTACTCAGGCCGGAGGTTGGAAATGTCCAAGAACTCAGTGTTAACATTTTCTAGATCTTCCTGTCCAGTGCATATTGCACCTCCACCTTCCACCCAACCTGCTGGAGCTGGTGCAAATCTGCACTGAAATGTAAATTCCCAAAACTCATTCACCTGAAATATATGTTTGAAACATATTATTAATAGCTGTATGTGTGTATGTGTGTGTGTGTTTTAAAAAGACCAAATAAAAGTTTCGCAGCTAACACAGTAAAGTTTTGAACTCTCACCATTGTCTTTCCATAGCTATTACTGTCAAGTAGATCAGGGCGTATTTGTAATAGGAATTCCCTGAGCCCTGGTATTTCTCCTCGACGAATAGCAATGCCCAGTGTACCACCTAGGTATGGCATGAGCTCAGGTGTTTGAAGCACAGCAGCTGTTGCTGTCCAGCCTTCACTGGCTAACCACTGTAGGCCTGTTACATTCTGCCTTTCTATCTGTGCATTTTATTTCATCAGACATAAAAAGCAGTATTGTAAATGGCAACAACTGACATCACCATGACATTGAAGTACTTGCTTGACTTAAAATTAATTCTATATCATTATTTTTCTGTACTCCACTCAAATAAAGACATAATACATGTATTAACCAGTTTAGAGAAACAAATTCTTTTAAAACTGCACCTCTTCCATAAGGTTTATCATGTGAGTCTCAAACACAAAGGCAATGACAACACGAGCCGTGGATTTCTTCATCACATCCACAATCCTTCTGAGTTCATCTGTGTCTTTGTCAGTGGGTAAAACCTCAACATAGGCAAGGCAACCTTCTCCAGACACACTCAGCTCAGATTGTAAGGATCTGGCTGCATGAAATCCATAATCATCATCAGTGATGAGCAGACCTGCCCAAGTCCAGCCAAAATGTTTTAGGATCTGAATCATAGCTCGTACCTGAGTGAATACAGATTAAAACATGAGTGCTGCTCATCAGCTGCTGTTGACTTTTTGTATTGTCCAGATTGATTTTTAACCTGGAAAGCATCACTTGGGATCGTCCTAAAGAAGGATGGATACTTTTGACGGTCACTCAAACAGGAACATGTGGCAAAATAACTCACCTGTGAAAAACAGACAATATGTTGTACATTATTTTCACATTAAATTTACAATTACAGGATTATAAACAAAAATGGCATTTTATGGTTAAAGTGATAACTTACCATGGGTACTCTGTACAAACCTAAGACGCTGGAGATAGCAATAGAACGTGTAGAGGAAGAATCACCCACAATCCCTACAACTGGAGGATTTCCAACACATGTATTATGTAATATAATTTGTTCCTCTTGACCACTGACTAATGACAATGCTCCACGGAATCCAATTCCAAGTTCAGCACAGTTGTCATAAAGAGTGTATCCCAACGTCACATTAGGTAGCAAGCTGGAGTTGTTGTTGATCTCGTCAACAGCAAAAGCCATGGTTTGTGCCAGCCTAAATCCTTGTACATTGAAACTAACAAAAAACATTTTGATTTGAAAAATACATCAGGATACGTAGAAATTAGCTGAGCTTTATTAATCAACAAAATATAATTACTTATACTAATATATTAACATAATTACTTAATATTTATATTACCATTAGGTTTGTCCTGTTTCTCTCTTTTTTTCTGTTGTTTCCTTGTCATACTTACCTGTGGCAAGTAGGCTGTTCTGGCTGTGAGGTAAATAACAGGTCAGAAATGCTTGAGAAAAAGTGGACTGGAAACAGTCCTCCCAGGATGACATCTCCGCTCTTCTGCATTCTGTTTATATGAAATTGCTCCTGTAGTTGGCACGAGGAGGGAAACAGAGAAGATGGTATAGTATAAGAAAAATAAGAATACTGCACAATGAACAAGAGCAAATTGCTTTGTAAAAATGAGCTCATGACAGCTTTCAGATTTTCAGACCCTAGTCATTTCATTTTATTGCTTTGCCATTCCCTTTTATTGAGATGCTGTGTTGATGAATTTTCCATACCACCCATGTGAGAAAAACAAGGTGAAAGGGCGGGGCCTAAAACACATTTCATCAGAGATTGGTTTTGTATCGAGGAAAACTTAGGTAACGCTGTGAGTGTATTACTTTTGTTTATTTTATTCCTTTTTAATGTTATTTTATTTTTCAACAGTTATAAAGGAAGAATGATTTTCTTTTGGTTCAACCAAAATATGAGGTGCACACTGAGAGATATATCAAATTATTGTCGAATTATAATTCATGTACAGCAAAATTCATGGTAAATGTCTCAAAAGGGAATGATAAAAAAAAAAATTCCAAGTTCAAAGTTTGGGTTTTCTTTGAAAAAATATCAGTATATTTTTTTTAATCAATATTATTATTTTGAATGCCAGACTAAGTGGACTGGTACCGATCTCATTTCTTGAGACTGGTACCAGTCCAGGTGGGTAGTGGTGAGGGTTTCCTTAGGTTATAGAGCATGAGGCCAATAAGGAAAGTAGATGGTTGGCATTGACACAATACAGATGGCTGATTACAGAGCCTCGGGAGGCTGAAGTGAAGTAGAAGGTAAGTAATAAGGAAGGGGAGCTGGTAATTGAGTTTAGTTTCTGGCTTGCGGTTGCGCATTCCGCCTTCAGGTTGCGCCGTAAGATGGCCACACCGACGAGAGCACCCAGTCATCTCAGCAAAAATGTTATTATTTATTTTGTACTGCTTTCTATTTCTGTGCGCATAGCACAATCATATACTTGACATGAAACACAAATGCTTTGGGAGCTACGTTCGTCAGCCAGTTCAGATGTTACAGTAGGTTTCGACACCGTGAACGCTCTGCTACCTGGGATCCTTTGTTTACAAACAGGGGGAAATGCGCCGGATTTTTGAGCCGATCCCGACAGAGAAACAGCAAGCCACCTCTGCCCAGCATCCTGCTCGTGAATCTCCAGTATCTGGACAACAAACTTTCACTGTTTACCAGGGAGACCGAACGAAGGACATGCTGATAAAGCTACGGCTTTGGACGAACTGTATAACATCATTATTGGACTTGAGAACAAAAATCCCGAAGCTGCCTTTATTGTGCTGGGAAACTTCAACAGAGCCAACATGAAGTACTATCAACTATCAACACATCTCCTTCCCCACAAGAGGTGATCAAACACTGGACCATTGTTACACTCCATTCAAAGAGTGCTACAAACCACTCCCCCACGCAGCTTTTGGCAAGGCTGACTATTGTTCCATACTGCTGCTGCCTGCGTACAGACAAAGCCTCAAACAGGAAAAAACTGTTTCCAGGGTCATCTACAAATGGGACAGTGAGGCTGAGGGGGTCCTACAGGGCTGCTTTGAGACAACTGACTGGCAGATATTTGTGGATGCAACTGATGGCAACATCAATGAACTTACAGATTCTGTCATTGGATATATTGGAAAATGCATGGACAATACCATCACTAAAACCACCGTACGGATATATCCAAATCAGAAACCCTGGGTAAATAAAGACATTTGTGCCATGCTAAAAGTGCGGACCTCTGCCTTTAACTCCGGGGACGCTGATGCATATAAAGCAGCCAGGTACGACCTCCAAAAGTCCATAAAAAAGGCCAGAAACGACTACAGGGACAAAATGTCCAGCTACCACAGCTTTGACACCAGGCAACTGTGGAATGGACTGCGCTGCATCACTGACTACAAGAAGGACAACACAGGCAGTGCTCAGCCTGCCGCAACTCTCGCAGACAAGCTTTGCAACTTCTTTGCTCGTTTTGAAGGCGACAACAGAGAACAGATCCTCTATCCTGAGGAGGACAGTGAGGCTGCAACTCTAACCCCAAAACAGAAACTTTGAGATGGACTTTCAAAAAGGTCAATCCTCACAAAGCTCCGGGTCCGGACGGCAGCCCAGGCCGGCTTCTCGGAGCGTGTGCTGACCAGCTGGCAGAGGTGTTCACCAACATCTTCAACCTCTCCCTGAGGCAGTCAGTGGTCCCCACGTCCCTCAAAACATCCACCATCATTCCCGTTCCTAAGAAATCCGTGGTCTCTTATCTGAATGACTACCGTCCTGTTTCACTGATGTCCGTCATCATGAAGTGCCTCGAGCAGCTGGTCAAAGGTCACATCTGCTCCTCCCTCCCTGACACACTGGACCCCCTTCGCCTATCGGGCAAACAGAGCCACTGAGGGTGCCATCGTCCTGGCAATGCACACCACCCTCACTCACCTGGAAAAAGGGAATACATATTCATGAATGCTCTTCATCGACTACAGCTCAACATTTAACGCCATTGTGGAGTACACCAGGCACAAATACACGCACACGCAGGTATGTACTGCCAAATTCCACATTTATTGACGTGTTTGTTTTGACAGCTGAATCAGTCGCACAGCCTGACAGCTCACGAGCCCAGCTGATCTCTCCCTGGCCGCTCCTCCCCGTCTCACTATAAAAACACAGCGGAGGGAGACCATCATCAGTACATAAACACCATCAGCTGTTCTTACCGGCCTCGCAGCGCCGCCCTGTTGAGCCTTCTGCTCCACTCCTCCCCTGCAGCTGCACCCGGGGCCACGCCTCCGCCACAGCCATCATCCACTCAAAACTTACCTCGAAGCTCCTTGACCTTGGCCTAGCAACACCAATCTGCAGATGGAGTCTAAACTTCCTCACAAACAGGCCCCAGGTTGTGAGAGTTGGTAAGCACACCTCATCATCACTCATCCTAAACACAGAAATGCCACAGGGTTGTGTGCTTAGCCCCCTCCTTTATTCCCTGTTTACACACGACTGCGTCTAACACCATTATCAAGTTTGCGGATGACAACCATCATAGGCTTAATCACAGACAATGATGAGACGACCTATAGAGAGGAGGTGATGGCAGTGTACAAGTGGTGTCTGTAAAATAACCTGTCTCTCAACATCAGAAAAACTAGAGAAATGATAGTGGACTACTGGAAACGACCAGTCAGGGAACACCAGCCCATCCACATAAACAGTGTCAAGGTCGAAAGGGTCAGCAGCTTCAAATTCCTTGGAGTCAACATCACGGAGGACTTCTCCTGGACCCTTCACACAGACACTGCTATCAGGAAAGCTCGCCAGCTTCTCTACTTGCTGAGGAGGCTGAGGAAGTTTGGCATGAACGCTAGCATCACCTCGAATTTCTACAGGTGTGCAATCGAGAGCTTGCTGACGAGCTGCATTACAGTTTGGTACGGAAGCTGCTGTGCTAGCAGCCGTAAATCACTACAGAGGGTGGTGAAGGCAGCAGAGCACATGTAACAGGGTCATAAATCACATTGTTATAATTACACAAAATGTGTTCTAAACCCCCAAACTGCTCCTTTTATACCTGACTTTTAGGACCTCCAAGCCTGTAGTT
>NW_024584340.1:0-4452 GCF_018398535.1 Haplochromis burtoni
GCCTACTGGTGTTGGCCAGAGGGGCCGATGGCGCGATATGGCAGCCTCGCTTCTGTCAGTCTGCCCCAGGGCAGCTGTGGCTACAACTGTAGCTGCCTCCACCAGTGTGTGAATGTGAGAGTTAATGAATAGTGGTATTGTAAAGCGCTTTGGGTGCCTAGAACAGCGCTATATAAATGCAATCCAATCCATTTAACATTTTACTTCTCAACTTATTTTATACACTGACTCACACAATTATTCAACAAATTATATAAAAAAAAGTGTAAATTCACTATTTCACTATTTCATGCCATAAGGCAAGCCTATTCAAATGGCGGCCCGCGGGCCACATGCGACCCAGAAGCAACCTGCGAGTGGCCCTGCCTGTGGTCCTGGCAGAAACACAGAGAAAACGCAAAAAATTAATAAATTAAATAAAAATTACAAATTCCTACAGCGTAGACTGTGAATGCAACACTCCTAGTAGCCTAGCAATATTTAACCTACAATGCACCGTGATGTAAACATATTAAACTATCCTGGTAATGTATGATGTGACAACAGCTTGTCTTTCTCAGTCCAAAAGTGTAAAATTGACAAATGAAAACCGTCGGTTTAACCCTGCCTGGACTGACAAATACTATAATATTATTCACTTTACTGCCAAATCCAAATGCCAAACCTATGTGTTTAATTTGCAGTGAATGTGTTACGGTACTTACGAAGGCACCACAATGACAAACACCAGACTTCCTGCACAAACTTTCCAGAGCAATCTTAGGAGAGGGCTGCAAAAGTACAGTTTAATTGTGAGTTTAACAATCTTACAACCGGAGTTGTGCTACCATGGTGAGGGTCCTATACAGCCTAGAGCTGCAGCAGCTTCCCTTCGTGTTTGCTGGATCTTGACGAAGAAGAAAAGGCCTTTCACAGATTCTGAAACAGTGAAATGCTGCATGCTGCCCATGGTGGATGCGGTGATAAGTGACGAAAAAATTAGAGTAAGTGTGACATCTGCTATTGAAAACGTACCCCTGTCAGATATGTTCAAATATTCGTAGAGTTGAAGTTCTGGCTTCAGATGAGCTTGAAATGCTGTTAGATGACCTGAAGAAAACTGATGTAATGTCTATAGTAGGACAGACATTCATTCACAGACAGAACTGATAATGCACAGTTGTGCATATATGTCCATTTTGTGGATGGCAAATTGCTCGGCTTACTACTGTGGGACACACAGCTGGCGAATTAATGTTCAAGAAGATTTCAGCTTTTTTTTTTGAGGAAAATGGTCTGGAAATGAAGCGTGTCTGTATACTTGTGACGGGGTGCTCCATCCATGGCCTACCCTACCCTAACCCATGAAAAATGAGTGGTCAGCAAAATATTTATTTTAATTTGAAAGGGAATTATCAAAATGTTTTTTGTTATTATTTGAAATGTGCAAAAAAAAAAAAGGTTTGAATAAAAAATTACTTGTTTTTCAATACAGTTGTGTGGGTTTGAAATTGATCATGATCTGCTGCTTACTGGCTGCAAAAAAATATCTGGCCCAGATAAATTCCTCGGTTTGAAAATCTGTCCCAACTAACCTTTTAGTTGAATAGCCATGCCATAAGGGGTAAATAGTCATCAAAGGCACTATTTATTGCCAACTACAGGCTAACATATAATGCAAATGCAGATGTAGATCAATCAGCAGTACTACTGGATTCTGTGACTTTATCAAAACCGTGTGTGCAGACAGGATGTGGACCCAAATGCAGGACTCGGGAGACTGATATAAACTTAAGGATCTTTAATGATAATTTCATACAAGATAGAAAACCACCACAGATCAGCCACAGACAATCTCAAAACAATAACTCATTCACACACAGGGGAGAAAACAGTTATCGACACGAAAAAGGACAAGCAGAGACTGAGACAATAATACACAGCAGATAATGAGGGGAGAGGAAACAGGTCAGGACAGCTGAAACTAATCACAGAGGATGAGCACAGGGGAAGTAGAACTAAACACAAAACACGAGTCACAACAGAACATCAGAATAAATCAGGAAATAACAAACACTGAGACCAAGACTCAAAGATATGAAGTTGACAGAGACAGAAGACAAACATGAGACTGAAGAACAGAATGGAGCACAAAAGGAGATCAACAAACCTAAAACCACGAGGACGTCATAAACCCACAAAACACAGAAAGAATCTGAAGATCTTTGAACAGAAGCTCAGAATTAAAGACATCAAATAACTCAAAGATCATTTGTATCATTTATAAAGAAAATAAAAAGGAAATAACAGGAAGTTAAATATCAACAACCCAGAAAACACAACCATAATCCAAAGTTCAGCAAAAACACAAACGTAGAGAAAATCTAAAAACAGTCAAAGACTCGGGGACCATGACAGACCTTTCTACCCAATGATGTGTCTTCATGTCCACATCACTTCCTCTTTTGTTAATGTATATTTTCCTTTTAAATTAGCAGTATTTACATTTCTCAGTATTTCAATAATCACTCTGCTTTTACAGTATTTTTTTATCATTGTAGTGTTTTTGTCTGCATTTCATTCATCTGCAACAAACTATTCTGTGTCTTTAAATGTCCACTAGGTTGCATTGATCCACAGTAAACATGGAACATAACATTATACATTAAACTCCATCATTTCCTTGATGGCAGATTTTGAATTCACAGACATGCAAATCTTTAAAAAGCACAAATATATGTACAATATATATATATATATATTTAATATAATATATATATAATGTATGTATGTCTCAAATAATGATGTGTGTGTGTGTGTGTGTGTGTGTGTGTGTGTGTGTGTGTGTGTGTGTGTGTGTGTGTGTGTGTTTGTGAATTTTTAAATTAATTAATTTTAAATTAAAAAATGTCGAGTATCAGTATTGTTGTGTTTACTCAGTAAAAACACTATATACATACACAATATATTTCTTTTACCAGGTTATGGAATTGAAGTACATTCTTTATTTTATGTGGACATATTATTATAAATCAGTAAAGATGTTTTATTGATCATGAGGGTTTCAGAGTGACTTGCAACCATAGTGACTGAGCCTGACATTTGTCAAGAGTTCAACAGTCTTTACATTTGTGGCTATTTATCCATCTGCTTGTGTAATAACTTTGTTATATATAAGCGTCACTAACTAAGTTTAAGTTTAAATCTTACTGTTTAGAACAAATAAAATTATACGTCTCATTATTCCTGCGACTGAACCACTCATGCTGTCCTCCTCTGTCCACGCCTACAGACATGTCACACCCTTCAGTCTTCCCCTCTGTGGCCCACTTGTCATAGCAGACTACGTAGTCACTGACCCACAACCATAATCCCAGAGTGCATCTGTAGCTCAGTCCGATCCAAACGTAGGGACTGTCAGCATTCTTGGCTGTTTCCTGGACCCATCCCTGCACCTCAGGGTTGGTGATAGAAACCAGCCCCTTGTAGTTGTTTTCACAGTAATTCAAGGCTTTTTCCCAGGTCTTGTTTTCTTTGATCAGGATCAATTTGTCTGCTATAAAAACAAAATGTACAACAGACAGTAATGACTACACAAACACATCATAATGAATCTTTTCAGTAATGACAGCGGTATTTCATTTTGGAAAACAGAGAAAACGTTTGTACAAACTCACCATCATAACAGAAGAAGGGTTTTTCTTTGTCACATTCATCAGAGCTCCATTTTCCTGATCTGTTTAACAGAGTCATAGCACATGTCTTGCTGTTTTGTTCATCATTGAATAACTGCATATCCCAGTATCTGAAAGAGAAATCACTCCCATCTGACCACCTCCAGCTGTCTCTGAACAGACCGACCCATGCGCCAAAGGTATAGTCGTTAAACAGAGCCTTCATTTCTTCTCCATCTACCTGATCGAGTCCACTGGCCAAGTCAGTGTGATTTGATCTGCAGTAGCTCTGAGCCTCTGTCCAGTTCATAAGTGTTCTAATCAAATGGAATGTTTTATTGTCTTTCTTCATTCCTGTGAAACAAACAGAAAAACACACTCAATTATTTGCCTCCTGAAACTCTACGTCGTTTTTCTGAAATCACAATTATTTGATTTCTTTATGTTTTCAAATCACAATATTATAATATCATTTAAAATTATCTCCTCACCATCATAGCAGATGAACCATCTAGGATGGGAACATGAAACATCTGCCAGCTTTTTATCTCCATTATCGTATCTTTTCCTCACACAGTTTCCAGGCTGCTCAGAACCAGTTCTTCCACTCTGATTCCAGCTGCTGTCATTATGAATGTATTCCACTCCTGGCAGAGACCAACGCCACGTCCTGTTTCCACCTGTGTTGGTGTTCAGTCCAATCCAGGCTTCTCCTTGATTCTGTGCAGAGTTACGGAGTCTGCTCATGTCTGTCATGTCAAACACTTTGGCCAGGTCTGTATATTTCTCTCTGCAGTAT
>NW_024584340.1:4477-12974 GCF_018398535.1 Haplochromis burtoni
CTCTGTGCTTCAGACCAGCTCTTGTTTTCTTTAATAAAGTGGTACTCATACAGGCGGCATGTAAAGAGCAACACTGACCTGAAATACAGAAATATGATAAATAAAATCTGAATAGCAAATTAAACTTCAGGTTAAAACTGTCATATAAATGAGAATGAGTGCAATGATTTGTCAAACATATGCGATCATTTAAATATCTTTGAGCTTCTTCACTAAAATGATACTTATACAGCTGACATGTCAAAAGAAACTGACAAAACCAAAGAAAAAAAAAGTGTGATCAAGAAACTAATTTAGATGATGGAAAAAGTTTGCGATAAAATGATCTATATTCAGTGAATTATTGTAGAAATATTGCAAATTTTAATGAATACATTAATCTGTGATACTTTAATTAAAAACAGTACATTGGTGAAACAATCCACTTACCCATCAGAATAAGCAGATACAGACTCCACTGCATCTTTGATCTGACAGATGAAAGAGTTACAAGACAAGATAACTTCTTCGATGGACACCTTTATGTCAGGAAAGAAAAGAATATAATATATGATGTAGGAAATATCACAGGTAAACTTACATGTTATAATTTATTCTCTACAGTAAAGAGAGCTCTTTTTGTCCTGGTCAGGATTTGAATATTAAAATACGAGCGTGTGACTGTTTTCGCTGAAAGAATGATTGAATTGAATTGAAAGGGTCATTTACAAATACGATTCAAAGATGTTTATGAGCAATCAGGAAAACATGGCAAACAAGCACTGCACTGCTAGCTGTCCAAGAAGCAAGAACATATAAGTAAGTAAGAAGGTAAAGTTTATTTATTTAAGTGCTTTTCACAGACAGGCAGTCACAAAGCGCTGCACACAAATATTAAAATAAACAATACAATCAATAGACATTATACACAATGTAAAAGATCAAATGTAAATAATGTAAAGAATATAAAATATGTAGATCAACAAAAGGTATATAAACATGTCCTTATTTGTGTTGCTTAATAACTTCATCCATTATCTTAAACTGGGTGTGAGGCACAGGGAGAACTTGATCTACTCAATAATGAGAATATATCACAGCTTCAGCTGCAGCTAGTAAGATATCTACTCATTTTTAATCCAAACTCCACATGAAAGTAACTTTTTACTGAGCAAACAAGTCTGTCTAGGTACAATAATACTTTATATACACTTGCTCTGGATGTTATCAGCCCCATGGAGATGACCCCCATGACATAATATGATGTTTATAACAATAACTTAAACTCTAGGTTTGACCACTTTCAGTTACTCAGCTACAGCCGATCAACTAATTGAAGATTATTGAATCAAAAACACAAACAGTGCTCATAATATATAATGTTACCATCCATCCTCTTAACTATGGAACGCCAGGACTGCCATAATGAATTAATTAAATACACCATTAAATAATTAATTAAATGTGTCAATAATTAATTAAAATTGGAATTAATTAATTAAATAAATAGTTATGACACATGTAATTAATTAATTATTGACACATTTAATTAATTATTTAATGATATATTTATTTATTTCATTTTGGCAGTCCTGGCGCCTGGCTCTCATCATGAAATAATTTTATCTGTCAGCCTCACCCATCAAACTCAGGGGGCGGGGTTAACGCTGCCCATGCAGCTTCTCTAACATTTGATTGGTTGCCGTGCAAAGTAAGTCAAAACAGGTCGATCCTAGATAATCGATTGCTTGTGTAGACTTGGGGCAGCCAGGTATCCCAGAATGCAGATCAAATCACAGGCAGCAATGGTGGTGGTGTAGTTTTAAAATACCCCGTTTTTCTGTCACCAGCTACACTTTTAACAGTGTTTTAGCCGCGAATGTCGCGACGTATGTCTGGTCAGGTTGTCAACATAGAACATGTTTGCAAAAGTGCTCAGATGTTTTCAGAGATTTCACTAAGTTCAGTATCAAAGCAGAGTTATGAAGAATCATACTGGCATGGACTAATAATATGTATATGTAACCCTGGTTAACATAGCTAACAATAAATAAAAGCCTGTTAGTAAAAACAGTCATAAGAAATATATTACAGGTGATAAATAGTCAATAAATAGATCATAATGGTTAGAAAATTCATTAAAAACATCAGCAATGATATAATTCATGTTATAGGATTTCATTTGTGTTTAAAAACATGTTAAAAGGGTACAGAACTTGCTAATTCATGGTGTTTTATGTTAATTCAGGTAAAATGGCTAAAATATGTGTTGAGACTCTTATTGTGAAAGGGCACGCTGCAGCGTGACTCCTGTGATAGCCACACCCAATCGGGTTGTTCCTTCTTTTTGATGCTAGAGAGAGAGAAATGCAGACAGTCCTTGCAGAGCTGCTGCTTAAATGAGTGAAAAAATAGTAAAAATAAGCCAAAAATCTACTTAAAGCCATTTTTGTGCTCTGGAGAATGTATTTTTGTTTTTCCGACCTGTCCTTGCCTTGGTGACGTTGTGAACATAACCAAACGGGACTTGGCCATTAAGGTTTGGATCGGGAAATGCCGAGCTAGAATTGGAGTTTGATCCGCTGAGCGAGAAACAAGATGGCGAGCCACCCACGGACCCTGTCACTACTCGATCCGTACCGGAAACCCGATCGGTACCCCGCATGCGCGAAAGGTCTCTACTTCCGGTCGTAGCGTTTTACGATAGTTATGGGTCAGAGTATCTGTTAAGATGTTAAGAATAACAAGTATATCTTAAAATGTTTGCAATAATGAAGCATTTCAGTACAATGTAGACAAAAACGAAAAATAAAAAGAAAGTTACGGATCAGGACTCTCCGATCCTTACTGCGCATGTGTAAAGTCTGACCGTACAAATCGGGTCTACCCGATCCGTACCGCGCATGTGCAGATGTTTTTTTTTCTTCTTCTGTTCGTTTAATGGCAGTTTACTCCCCAGTGTACGAGGATACCGCCACCTGCTGACCGAGCGAATAAACCCTATTATAAACTGAATTAGCGTCATTACAAACGTGTGTTAAATCTGATTTAGCGATAGTCGAGTGTGTTTATGCTTGTCTGTGAGGAGAGGATTGTTGGAATAGTGATGATGATGTGCGCTATCACTGTCAATTGTCAGTAAACACTTCATCTGGCTGATGAATCTACACGTGAGATATTACAAAGTCTGCATTATTAACTCTGTAATTAGGCGCCATTCTTCTTATTTTACGGCGCTGTTGCTCAATCGGGGGACGCTCTCTGTTGAGGAGAAAAGCATGAATTTCTTTGTATACGGATTATCCATTGTTTAAATGTCCCGGGCAGTCGAAAAGGAGGCAGAGCTGTTGAGAAATGCTAGGAGCTAACTGGGCGCTAACCGTATCATTCAAATATATTGAATGTCGCAATGTTGGCAAAGAGAGGAAGTGACGTAAGATTTGCGCATGCGGGGTACCGATCGGGTTTCCGGTACGGATCGGGTAGTGACACGGACCCATTGAACTGTACCAAGCAGGAAAAGGAAAACGCCCCCTGCTGGACGTTGAGCTCTTTCGCTGAAAAAACTGGTAGGATTAATCCATACACCTCTGCAAAAGAACAGCGGACTTTCAAAGCACTGGATAATCATTCGGAGTAATTCCAGGATTAATAGTTAAAGGACACAGAGACAACTTTCTTTTGTTTATTTGTTTGTTTAAGGGATTTATTCAGCCTTTTGCTGAATCGTTTTCAGTTTTACATTTATTTATTTATTTTTGTAATTTATTTTGGTCAACCTTACATTTTAATGCTGTAATGGTGTTAATGGAAATGTAAATAATTTTGTTGGGTTAAAACAAAATAAGAACTGGTTGAAATTTAAAGGTGAACCTAGACCAAGATTAAATTAAATCTTGGGCCTAAAGAACTGAACTTGATTTAAAATAACACAGTGTTAATGCAAATAGATCAAAGGATAAACTTGAACTTAGAACTTGAAATAAATAAAACAATAACCTAGGTTGAAAATAACATCCTTCTAAAGCCAAATAAAAGGTTTTGAGATAAATAGGATGAACTAACAGAACATACTGAACTAAAAGGGGGGAAAGAAAAACCTTGTTTTCTTAAATGTGTGATGTTGAATGTTTTATGTAATGTGTCTATAACTGTCTATTCTCTGTCTTCACAAAATAATAAGCCGGCAATTTAAACGTATTTACTGGTCTGTGGTCTTTATTACATTTAGTGTGCATGCGCCAACCAGCGTGCAGCCTGTTACAGTCGCTCCTGCTTTTCTCTTAGTTTAGCTCTTTTTTCTTACGTATTCTTTTTTTTTCTGACTTGTATTTTCCTCCGTTTTCTATCTCTTACTCAATCATGTGGATTGAGAGAGTTTTTGTTCTTCTGGTGGCCGTGGAACTGTTACTTTTATCAAGGAACGGGACCGCGGCACATCTCCTACACGCACGGACTGTTTACTCCAGAGATCAGCTGATCGCCCTGATGCCGGCCGGCTCGCTGGCCAGGCCTGCAGAAGTACCAGCTGAAATTTGGAGGAAAACACATCGGGGATGCAGAGGTCAAGGACAGAAGAGAAGAAAAAAGGTGACGGTGAGACAGCGGAGGCTCGAAGCGAGGAGGAGGTTTAAACCGTGTCTGCCGTCTATCGTGATGGGTAATGTGCGATCGTTGGCAATTAAAATCGACGAGCTCTCAGCACTGGTACGGAGTCAGAGGGAATACCGAGAGTGTAGCCTGATGTGTTTCACCGAATCATGGCTGCACCAGGACATTCCCGATGAGAATGCTTCCGTGGAAGGCTTCCACACTGTTCGGGCGGACAGGGACAGCATCGCTAGCGGTAAGCGGAAAGGAGGTGGGCTTGCTGTTCTAGTTAACAACCGGTGGTGTAACCCTGCCAACATAACAATCAAAGAAAGGATTTGTTGCCCGGACACTGAACTGTGTGCTGTTGGACTCAGGCCGTATTATTTACCCAGGGAATTCTCTCACGTCATCTTGGTGGCTGTTTATGTTCCTCCCTCTGCTAACCCCACAGCTGCATGTGACACTATCCACTCTGCCATAGCTCGGCTACAGACTCAGCACCCGAGTGCCTTTATTGTGATCTCGGGTGACTTCAACCATGTATCACTGGACAATACACTACCAACATTCAGACAATATGTGGACTGTCCCACCAGGGGAGAGAAAACTTTAGACTTACTGTATGCTAACGTCAAGGATGCATACAGCTCCTCCTCCCTCCCCCCACTTGGTAGGTCAGATCATAACCTGATTCACCTCACCCCCCGCTATGTGCCAATTGTGAGGAGGGAACCTGTGACCACCAGGACTGTTAGGAGGTGGTCAGAGGAGGCCTTAGCAGAACTACAGGGCTGTTTCGAGGTGACCGACTGGGAAACACTCTGTGAGCCTCACGCCGAGGACATCAATGGGCTTACTGAGTGTATCACAGACTACATAACTTTCTGCACCGACTCCATTGTTCCAGCTCAGACTGTTCATTGTTACCCAAATAACAAGCCGTGGGTGACTAAGGACATCAAAGCCCTCCTCAACAACAAGAAGAGGGCTTTCAGAGGGGGCAACAAAGAGGAGGTGAGGAAGATCCAGGTGTTACTAAAGGACAAGATCAGAGAGGCTAAGGACAATTACAGGAGGAAGCTGGAGTGGAAACTCCAGCAGAACAGCATGAGAGAGGTGTGGAGGGGCATGAAGACCATCACTGGATTCAGGCCAACCAACAGCAGGGGAGCTGAGGGAGGTGAGAATAGAGCCAATGAGTTGAATCTGTTTTTCAATAGATTCGACACCACAGTGTCTGCTCCCACCCCCACAACCTCACCTGTAGTCAGCCTGGAATCCAGAGCCACACCACTGTGCCAGCCTCTCTCTTCACATGTTGCCTCCTGTGAGAGTCCTGACACCCCTCCCCCACCCATCACCTTCACTCAATACCAGGTTGAGATGCAAATGAGGAGACTTCACTCAGGCAAGTCTGCTGGACCAGACGGAGTGAGTCCCCTCGTCCTCAAGACCTGTGCCCCCCAGCTGTGTGGAGTCTTTCATAAACTGTTTATGCTGAGTCTGAGTCTGCAGAGGGTCCCAGTGATGTGGAAGACATCATGCCTCGTCCCTGTACCAAAGACGCCACGTCCCAGTGGCCCCCAGGATTACAGGCCCGTGGCACTGACCTCCCACATCATGAAGACCCTGGAAAGGCTCATCCTGGACCAGCTGCGACCCATTGTAAGACCACATCTGGATCCCCTTCAGTTCGCTTATCAGCCTCGTCTCGGAACTGAGGACGCCATCATCTACCTGCTCAATCGTGTCTACACCCATCTGGACCAGCCGGCGAGCACTGTGAGGGTCATGTTTTTTGACTTTTCCAGTGCTTTCAACACCATCAGGCCGACCCTCCTGGGTGATAAGTTAGCAGCGATGCAGGTGGATGCTTCTCTGGTGTCCTGGATTGTTGATTACCTGACAGGAAGACCACAATATGTACGTCTCCCACAGTGTGTGTCTGACAAGGTGATCAGCAACACAGGGGCACCACAGGGGACTGTCCTCTCCCCCTTCCTCTTCACCCTCTACACCACAGACTTCAGCCACTGCACAGAGACCTGCCATCTTCAGAAGTTTTCTGATGACTCTGCGGTGGTTGGATGCATCAGCAGGGATGAACAGCTAGCAGCATAGTGTTTTCTGCCCCTTTTTCCTGTTTACTCATAATGACGCCTTTCATAACTGGAACATACAAATCCCTTCATCAGTGGATCATTCATTCACGGGAAAGTCACACTCTTGTACTTTGATATTCAAATCCGACAGACTACAAAGTGAGCTCCCTTTTAGTGTATATCAATATTTACTTGAGAGCTGTCTTCATGAAGACATCAAATAGAGAAAAAATGTCTCATGTAATTTTAAAACTTGTAATATAATTTCATGTTTGTGGTACAGAGGTGATGTGTAGAGAATATTTGAGATAGTTTTTCTCTTTGTACTCAGAAAAAAATATTAGATTTATGTTACGCAACTCTTATTGAAAAGAGGAACTAGCATAAAATGTTTATCAGCTTGTTCATGAGCTGCTGAAATAATAAAAATGAATGATTGTGTCTAGGGCAACACGGTGGTTAGCTCTGTTCTAGAATTTTATTTACGCAAACTCTATTTGAAGATCAAAGTAGAACTAGCATAAAATGAATTCCAGCCTTGTTCATGAGCTGGTTACATTGTGCGTGAAGGACTTAATATAAAATTATTCTTCATATGAGAGTGGAAGATTCATCTATCTGCTTCTTTTGCTGTTGTTGTTTTTGTACAGTCCAATCCAGGCTTCTCCTTGATTCTGTGTGTAGTTACAAAGTCTGATCATGTCTGTCCTGTCAAACACTCAGGTCTGTGTAATGTTCAGCACACATAAACAAGCAGCACTGACCTACAACTGAAGACATTGCTTTCAATAATTTTGCTAATTAAGGCAATCTGATTGTCAGCAATCTGATAAATCATCAACTCAATTCATCAAATGGGGCCATAAATGAGCCACAAGATTCATAAATAGTCTCAGTAGTCCAAATGTTTTCATGAAACCAGCTGAAATAGAGCTGATACGTTTAAAAAAAAAGGAATAAAGTGGAACCCTGGTTAACATAGCCTGTTAGTAAAAACAGTCATAAGAAATATATTACAGGTGATAAATAGTCAATAAATAGATCATAAAGGTTAAAAAAATTCATTAACAAACATCAGCAATGATATAATTCATGGTATAGAATTTCATTTGTTTAAAAACATGTTAAAAGGTTCAAAACTTGCTAATTCATGGTGTTTTTATGTTAATTCAGGTAAAATGGCTAAAATATGTGTTCAGAGTCTTATTGTGAAAGGGCACGCTGCAGCGTGACTCCTGTGACCAGCCACACCCAATCAGGCTGTTCACAGTGGTTCCCAAACCACTGTGTTATGTAGTGTGTGTGTCAACTGTCTATTCTCTGTCTTTACAAAAGAACAAGGCGGCAATTTAAACTTATTTTCAGGTCTGTGGTCTTTATTACACGCTACACTCATTACTACTCTAGTAGTCGAACGTAACTGGTCCTAGTTTACTGTAACGACTCCAGAAGTGTTACAAAAGTAGAACTGGGGGCATGGAGCATGAACCACCAGTCAGAATAAATAGAAATAAACTCCACAGCATCTTTTATATCAGATATATTTGAGCTGACATAGAGACAGTTTGGTAACAACTCTTTTCTGTGCTGCATGAACAGTGTATGTCAGGCTGAAATATGTAAACCACAATCAAAACGATCAACACAGAAACATATTTATTTTAATCTATTTTTTTTCCAAATTAGGCCCTGTTTTTATTTGATAAGGTAATATGAGGTAATATAAACTAACTGAAATACTTTAAAGTCTCTCCACACATTACAGTACATAAGTCGCCCAGCATAACATAGAAATAAAGAAAGGAGGAGGACAGAGGGAAAGA
>NW_024584340.1:14341-15584 GCF_018398535.1 Haplochromis burtoni
TTTTTTTTTTTTTTTCAATTCCAGGTTTTGATTATAGTTTTAGTTCAGTACAATAACCTTGGCCTTATCAGCCTCACAGTTAAACATGTTTCAGCACAGTCCCAAAAAGTCCTGTTCGATTTTCAGTCAGCTCCAACAATCTGACTGCTCTCTCCTGACCTCTCTCACAGCAGCAAATGTGCATGAAGCATAGAGAATAAACTTTCTGTTGGCTTCTACATCAGCATTCATTAGACTTCCATTGTTTCCTTCTAAACCTTTAAAGACGCTGTGGTGGTCTGTAGTAGATATCTGTAAAATAACATTAGTGTTGTGTGTTATGTGTATTTGCTGTAGATAAAGTGTAAGAGTCAAATCTGTAGTCGCATTAGAAATGTAATATACGTTTACACTGCTGCTAACCTGTATAGCCACTAGATGGCACTGTTTGACTGTTATAGTCAATGTGAACACTGAAAACAGAAGTAACTTGAGAAGGAACATTTTCCCAATTCAAATTATTGTTGCTTGATCATGAATGATTGTGCTCTAGTTATTATTTTATTCTCGTGACATCATCAGTGTGTACCCTCCACTTGTTGTGTTTAATGGAAACTAATTATTCAATGGATAGGCGTAACGGTAAGGCTTTTAGTAGTCATGGCCACATTAAGCTTTCTGAAGCATGTATAGAAAAACAGTTCATTACTTGTCAAAACAGTCCTCTTTGGTGACCTCTGATGGCCCATAATATAAAGAGCAGCTTGAATGTACAATATCAGCCTGATTGACATCAGGCTGATATGCTGCTTTGAACGTTTATTTTTTTTTCTTTTTTGGATGGGGAGGGGGTTGTGTTATGTCTATTTTCATAATAAATCCTTTAGATGAATAAACCACCCTTGTTGAAACATGTGCCATTGTGTGTTCTCTACTATATTAACAATGTTGAACATGATCTTATAATAGTTTGGGAGATTGCTTGTGCCATGAAGCCCCTTCCTTCACGTGATTATGTAATTAACCAGTGGACAGGTACGTTTATATATAATAAAATAACTTCTATAATTATACACATATATGTATTGTTTATTTCTTATGTAGATTTCAGACCAGGGAGCCAAATTGCTGATGAAATGGTTTTATTCGGGAATAGGCAGAGCCTATTAGATGTCTCTAATTATCTTACACACAATTAGCTCGCTCCCTCTCGCACAAAATCACCAAAACACAGCACAAATCCCACCAATGATTCAATTTGTTA
>NW_024584340.1:15609-18153 GCF_018398535.1 Haplochromis burtoni
CAAACCAATGGATCAGGTACTAAAGCAGTGCTGAATAAAGCGTCGGACGTCGCTGATCACGTGACTCTGCTCAGACAACCCAAGCCCCTGCAAAGTGTTTCTGAAGCAGTGTGCTGATTGTTTTTTTTTTTTTTTCCACACATGAGCCGACAGACCATCACTACCTTTTACTTTATGAGTTATTTTTGGATTTTAAAATTCAGTCCAATGAAATAGAACGACTTTGTAAGACATATATATATATAAGTGTATGTGTGTTTGTGTGACTGACAGCACAGGACACACTCATCTCTGACTGTCTGAATTTTAAGGTGTATGACAGTGCTTTAAGTGGCCCAAAAGAGGTGCCGGTACTCTATTTTTTTTCCGCCTCCCCTGAGGTAACAACAACTATATTGAATGGGTTTTATATACAACAGTCAACAGACAACCTTATACAAAATAATAAATCATTTTATTAGTTTGTGGATTTGCTTGAGCTAGAAAGAGCTACTGAACATAAATAAAATGTGCAAAAAGGTATTGAAATTTTTTTTTAACAAAATGTACATAAAATAAATTATAAACTAATTTGTATTTTGCTCTCTCTTGAGTCCCTGCTGGTATCAGCAGCAGCACTTGTAAAGTGTACCTGCAGAGCTTGGTAGTTCTCCCATACTGCTTTCACTGTTCTCTCACTTGAAGCAACCCAACGCACTGATAAAACACGGCCTATCACAAGGAGACGTTGTCCAACATTGTGAGCACTCTCGGTTAACTCCCTTTGGTTTTTTGGTGATGCATGGTAGAGGGAGTAAAGCTGATCTAAGAATATTTTAAAGTGGTTGATTCCTCCTACCTCCTTCAAAACATCACAAACTGCCAGTTCCAGTCTGTGATTGGAACAATGCCAGACAAACAGGTAAGGGAATTTGGAACAAAGCTAGGTTTCATTTGACGTAGACGTGACGTCGACGTAAAGCGCGAAATTTGACTGGCGGTCGGAAGTGAAAAAGATAAGCGCAAAATCACAGACAGACAGTACGCAAAATGCCTATGTCCTGTTGTGTTTACGCGATCTCTCTCTTTTGTTAACGTGGTCGTGGGGGCTGAGTGGGGAAAATTGGGCTTGGAAGAGTAACTGGAGCGTGGCTGGTTACGTTCAGTGATCACACTGAGGAGAGAGTTGAGCAGTGTTTGAATAGTGACAAAAAATGAGCCCTAGAGAAGGTGATCACAGATGTATTTGAAGCTTACTCGCAGGCGGAGTGAAAGATGCTTGGAGGGAGAGGCGGCGTGAGTCCAGGTGAGTTAGACAGTGTGAGTTGGCTGACTTGATTTCCGTAGGGAGTGTGATGGAAGAAGGGCAGGCAGGTGAGGCATGGAGAGATTTTTAGAGGAAAGGTAGATTACTCAAGGTCCAAGACATGAGCTTAATTTGGAGGTAAAAGTGGGACTTGGCAAACAGAACATTGAACATTAAAGCTGGCTACAAAAATAAAGTAGTTGACAAACTGGCCGAGGAGGAACGTCAGCATAGGCCTTAAATCTCTCCAGCCTGGTTACCTCAAATCACCTCCAGGCAAGTGGAGCTATTGAAGATCTGACGGCCCTGCCCAGGGGCGGATACCAAGGCAACTGAGGAAGCTGGTGAAATTTTTCAGCTACTCACCAGGATCAAGACAATGGTTGGAGATGGAGAGGATCATAGGGCCTGGCTAGATAACATGGATTTTATGTAAACACAGAGATTGAATGTCTAAAGATGAGTGGGCACTTGACAGAGGAGAAATGAGCAATTCACGTCTGGGATGTGAGGAGCCTTCTTACTCGTTCTTTGTCCTGCTCTACCCAAAGGTCTTCTGTAAATAAGTAAAATTCACTTTGTCATCAATAGTTTTCAGATAAACTGTGCAGTCTCACATTATTACACCTCATTCAGCACTCACAGTTAATACAAAACCACAGATTTATTTTGCTTTCCTGATCATTCCTCTGCACCCTGGTTATCATCAGAGCAGACTTTTTTCAGTCTAGCAGGTATTTAACATTTTACTTATTTTATACGCTGACTCACACAATTATTCAACAAATTACAGAAAACATTTATATTTATATACATTTATAAATGCACTATTTCATGCTGAAAGGCCTTAATAGTCATCAGTCACTACCTGCAGCCACCTGCAGGCAAGTAATTAACGCAGCTATACATCAATCAGCAGTATACTGGATTCTGTGACTTTGTCAAAACCGTGTGTGGCAGACAGGATGTGGACCCAAATGCAGGACTCGGAGGACTGATATAAACTTAAGCATCTTTAATGATGAATTTTCATAAGATAGAAACAGATCAGCCACAAAGAATCCAAAACAATAACTCTTCCAAAACAACCACAAAAGGACAAGCAGAGACTGAGACAATAATACACAGCAGATAATGAGGGGGGAGGAAACAGGTCAGGACAGCTGAAACTAATGACAGAGGATGAGACAGGGGAAGTAGAACTAAACACAAAACACGAGTCACAACAGAACATCAGAATAAATCAGGAAATAACAAAC
>NW_024584341.1:0-18151 GCF_018398535.1 Haplochromis burtoni
GAAACAATATCAAAGGGACTACACGACCTTTATGAGTGAAATCATAACAAATGGGGATGCAGAAAAGGTCCCAAGAGGAGAAATTAACAACAGTCCTGTGTGGTACATTCCTCATCACGGGGTGTATCACCCACACAAGCCAGGAAAAATACGGGTTGTATTCGACTGCTCAGCAAGATTTGAAGGCGTGTCACTAAATGATCACCTTCTTACCGGACCAGAATTAACGAACAGCCTGATAGGTGTTCTCTGTCGCTTTCGCAAGGGACAAGTTGCCATAATGTGCGATATCGAGCGTATGTTCCATCAGTTTCACGTCAAAGCAGAGGACCAGGACTACTTGAGATTTCTCTGGTGGGACGATGGAAACTTCCAGGCTCAACCATCAGTCTATCGCATGCGAGTGCATCTATTTGGAGCTGCCTCTTCCCCTGGTTGTGCAAACTTTGGGTTGAAACATGTTGCTGCCCAAGGACATGGTCACTACAGTGAAACGACCATTCAGTTCATTGAAAGAAACTTTTACGTGGACGATGGGCTCACAAGTGTCGCAACCAAGGATGAAGCCATTAAGTTGGTAAAGGAAGCAAGACAACTATGCAACGCCGGCAAACTGCGAATTCACAAGTTCATTTCTAACAATCATGAGGTACTTGCATCCATTCCAGAGAGTGAATGTGCAGATTCAGTACGAAATCGTGACTTGGTTCTTGGTGAGTCCCAAATTGAGAGAGCTCTGGGAATCAAATGGTGCATTGTTGCAGACCAGTTCCATTTCAGAGTGATTGTGGATGAACGCCCACTTTCCAGAAGAGGAGTCTTATCAACTGTGGCATCCATCTATGACCCTCTTGGCTTTGTGGCACCATTTGTTCTGGTTGGAAAGCAAATACTCCAGACAGATGTGTCAAGACAAGGTTGGATGGGATGAACCACTGTCAGAAGAGCTCAAACCACGGTGGGAGTCTTGGCTATTGGATTTAAGGAACCTGGCTAATGAATTCTGGACCAGATGGAAAGGGGAATACTTGCTGAATCTTCAGCAGAGAGGAAAATGGTACAAAGCACGGAGAAATGCCAAGATCAACGACATTGTGATGCTGATGGATAATAGTCTACCCAGAAATGAGTGGAAGTTGGCCAAGGTAACCAAGGTGTACCCTAGTGAGGATGGAATCATTAGGAAACTCGAGCTGCTAATCAGTGATGCGACATTGGATGACCAAGGAAAAAGAGTTAACAAGCCAGTGTATCTTGAAAGACCTATCCACAAAACAGTTACCCTACTTGAAGCTGAATAGTTCAGAATTCTTGTCTCTGTGATTTATGTGACTAAGGGACTGTATACACTTGCCTTTACAACGAGGTTCAGTTGAAAAATCATTAATGATTTGGTGGGAGTGTGGCTGCCGTCAGCAGCAGTTATGCAATTTGAGACAATTTTATGGTTCAAGTTACAATGAATAAGTGAAATACCTTATTGTTAATATATGTGCGATGTAATGTATGTTGTTGGTGTAAATACATTTACAAGGGTTTACAGAATGTTTCCGGGGTGGAACCAATGTTTAGTCTGTTGTTTGAGGTCGACGGTATATTCTGGTACACGCTACACTCGGTAGAGTGCAGCATGCTTTTCGTCTCTCTCTGGTGGTGGTAGAGACATGTAGACGCATGCAACGGAGTGTTCGACTATGGGAAAGAGTGACACTACAAGAAGCGTTTCATTTAACCCCTGCAAGTTAATGCGGCCAATGAGGTATGCAATTTGTATATGTTGTGATAGAAAATAAGATGTTTGTTTGTGATAGAGCGAGCGAGTTTATGGTAACCACGTGTATATGTTAGCATTTTGTGAAGGTAAATTGTAAGCATTTGTGTTGTTTAATGATGTACCTTATTGTTTATTCTCTATGAGAACAATGTACGGTGGAAATTGATTATTTTATGTTGTTGTACAGTTCTCACGGCATCGTTACGGCATCTCTGGTGGCATCGTTGGTGGCGCCCGTGTGCAATAAATGCCAGTAAATCAAGAACGCCTTGTGTTCGTTTTTCAACTTGGAGGGAGTTACACTTTTGCTTTTTTCAACCTTCGTGACTTAGAGGATTACAGATACAGATACAATATGGCACCAATCAGTGACATCACCAAACAAGCGTGTCCCAGCATGACACACACTTCGAACACTGGTGGTCTTTGGTCATCGAACTGACCTCAGGTATGCAGTATCAGTACACTCCTCTCAGCTGTTGGGGACAGAGCGGGTTTCATTACATCAGCTTTCCTCCCGCCTCCACCTGTGTGGCGAGCGGACAGGTTGGGGCTTCCCGTGAGCTGCTGCGTGCCACAGTGAGTGTGACCTGTGAGCTTCCTGCACAGAAATGTTTATCGCACGGCGGCATTAATAAACTGCAGGAGTGCATTAAACAGTGCAGGTGTCAGTGCATGCTGATGGAGAGAGCTGCACATCGTCCCCGCTGTATGCAGATCAGCCCGAGGTCAGGCCGCTCACCGAACTCTGAACTACTGCACTCACATACTAATGTACACACACACACACACACACACACACACACACACACACACACACCCACACACACACACACACACACACCACACATACCACACACACACACAGAAAGAGTTTTATAAAGGCCTAATAAAACTCCCACTGATACAGATCAGCAGGCCACTGTAACGCGTCGATAAGTCATTCTTTATATGAGTGGAGGCGAAATGTCACAGAAACATTGTTCCTGTAATCTGAATGTGTTCACGGTGCAGACGATCAAAAATTCATTTTTATCATTTAAATTCAATAAATAGAAATATTAAAGCCTGTTATTGTCCTAAAAGTTTACTATGGCAGCCCAAACACAAAAAATACTTCCTGTAGTAAATTTATATTTTGCTAGCAAGCATGGAGTTGACCAATCAGAACAAAGGGAACTTTAAGGGAGGCGGTGTCTTAACGGAACAGGAGCTAAAGGGGCTCATCACCAATGATGATGACACCGCCTACAGGGATGAGGTCCAGGGACTGTCAGAATGGTGTATAACCTCACCCTAAACATCAGGAAAGTGGTCATGGACGTCCGAAAAACAAGAACTGATCCCCCTCCCCTATCCATAAAAGGTGACTATGTGGAGAGGGTGTCCTCCTTTAAGTTCCTCGGCACCCACATATCCGAGGACCTATGCTGGTCCACAAACACATCAGCCCTAGTAAAGAAAGCCCAGCAGCGCCTCCATTTCTTGAGGGTTCTGAGATGGAACAGGCTGCAGACTGACACTCCTAGTGTCCTTCTACCGTGCCACTATCGAGAGTGTGCTGGTGCACGCCATCACTGTGTGGTACGCTGGTTGCACAACAGCTGACAAGAAGAGACTACAGAGGGTCATCAGAACTGCAGAGAAGGTGATCGGCTGTCCACTCCCCTCCCTGGACTTAATTGCCAGCTCAAGATGTCTCTCCAGAGCCAGGGCAATTATAAAGGACCACCTCCATCCTAACCACCACCTCTTCAACATCCTGCCCTCTGGAAAAAGGCTCAGATCCATCAGGTGCAAAACCAACAGACTAAAGAACAGCTTCTTCCCGTGGGCTGTCAGAACTCTTAATGCAAACTAAGAGTGTGTAAAGACTTCCCCAACACATCCACCCTGACACTGCTGTTGATCATCTATGTGCAATATCTCAGTCTTTCCATGTTCTGTGCAATATTTTTGGCTCATGTGCAATTATTTTGGTCCACACCATGTATATAGTTCCACTCACATATGTATACATATACACTGTTTTATTTTATTTTATTTTATTTTATTCTATTTATTTAATTATTTATTTATTTTCCGCCTTTGTTGTATATTGGTTTCTCTTCTTCTTACTTTAGCACCTTTGTGGTTCAGCTACCCAATTTTGCTGTGCAAGAAACTGCACAATGACAATAAAAAGCTCTAAGTCTCTCTAAGTCTAAAGCAGATTTCCAGCTGCACGTCTGAGTATAGGTCTGTGAATACTTTCCTGACAACTTCATGGATCATACTGAATAATAATATGATGTTTGTTTTATAACTTATACTTATTATTATTGTCAGCTGATAAACGAACTCTTTCTCTGACCATAAAGATCGCTATGATCCTTCGTATCTTGAGTGTGAAGGTGTAAACATAAATCTAAACGTTCCTTGTGGCACACGAACATCTACGACACCTCCTGAGTACAAGATCCTTTTCCTATTAAACAGCCTAAAAGATTACAGACTGCACCTTAAAGATTTGTGTGATCTTGGCGAGATTCAGATTTCAGAGTAGGTCGCTGGCTGATAAACAACAAACTGCTAAAATATTCCAGGTGGAATACTCGTGCTCTAACTTATAGATTTGATCTTAATTCATTAACAAAATGGATAATTAAATAAAATATTCACACATAATCAAAAACTGTTTTCATTGGTTTTTATTTACTCCCTTTTCTGTCTGTGAATCACATAAATCTTCTGAACATGTTATGTGCAGTGCACTGTACTGCAGACCCATAAAAATAATAATCAATGAAAATAATCCTTATATACACACTGAGCTATAAAAATGTCTCAAAGCTGAAACAATACAATCTTCAATAATCATCAGAGTCTCTTATTTTTCTCAGTAAACTGAATCTTTGAGTTTTGGATGGCTAGTCAGACACAGACAGACATTGAAGACTTTTTCCTTCGTTTATGAGTAAAAACTAATAAAAACAATCACTCGTGCTTCATGATGCGGTGAATCGGGTCACAGCGTGTTTGCCACCTTGTAAAAGCTGCTGGCAGCTCTGCGGCAATCACCGCTCCTCCACCGATGCCTCATTAAGTGAATGGTGCTAAATGAAGCGTGGCCTCGCTTTACACCTGCAGGATGCGCCGCTCAGGAGAATAAAGCAAATGGAGCATCACGTTGGAGAGCGGCCTTGCCACAAGTTTAACACACAGCCTGACAGACTGTTGGCACTCAAAGTCTCGGCTAATGGGCCCCGAAGGAGCTCAATGATTTTACATCCAGCGGTTAAACAAAGCCACGTCACTCGGTGCAGAAGCCACAGCGGCTCATTCCTGATGTCACTAATGCCAAAAATCTTCCTGTTTCTGAGGTGACCACAAACACCTGAAGTCCTTCTTTTCTGTACAGACAGAAACATCCAAGAACATGATGCTATACGTCTTCATGTCTGGGGTGAAAAAGTCCTGTTCTGCTGTTGTTCGAGTTATCAGCTCTCCTTTGAACGCTCTTCATTTGTATTTCCAGCTCGTAGCAGGTCCTTAAAGGTATGCTGATGATCCTGCCGTGATTGAGTCAGACCTCTGGCTGTTCCACAGCTTCAGTGAACACATCAGAAATGTAAAAATGTCCTCCAGCTCTCATCTATCATAGCCTGAGTGGGAGTAAACCAGCGCTGCCCCCCCCTCATGTCTTTGAATGATCCTTGCAGGACGTCTGTTAATACCTTTTAATCTGATAACTTACGGACGGGAATCATAGTCCAATCGGAGACGGATGATCGTAATTACACACTTAGGCAGCCATCAGACTAATCAGGGCATGTAAAACCAAAGTCCAAAACAGAGCCGCACTTCCATCCACGACCTCCACGCCTCCATACTTAGTAATAACGGCCCCCGAGCGGAGGGATGACATAATAAACATGCGACCCCGTGGCCGGGTTTGTCACAGAGATGTCCTTTAACGGCGTAGACACTCTCTAATTGGTTTGCCTCTTTCACGGGGAGAGCAGCCCTCCCTGTAATTACCCACCAAAAGCCGCCATGGAGCGTGCCGCCGTGTACGTCCGGCTGATGGGCGCACTCGCTGTCCTTCAGTACATTACCCTGAGATCACCTGAGGAGGGTGACACAGATAGATCTCCCTCATGTGCCCCATGGGGGGAGTGTGATGGCTTAAAAGCAAGGTAGCCACGGGAGACCCATTGACCTGAGGACAGGAGATGGAGGGAGGAGCGGGAGGAGAGGGGTAGAGGACGGGGGAGGACAGCTATCTGAGCGCTGCTGTCAGAGCACCTCTGTGAAGGCTGTCAGTGCTGCTTTAATCAAGGACACAGAGCTGCAGAACCACCCGAGATCCTGCTCTGCAGAGGAGGAGGCCCGCTGAAGGAAACTGTCATCCTAGCTCATCGTTTACGGTTTTTTCATCAAGAACCAGAAGATCTCAAAGAACCTGCAAAAATGAGGATGAAGTCTGGCGCTGACACGGGCACTCAGTGACCCATGTTTAGCTTGTTGGGAGCTACAAATGTTCACCTGGTTCAATAAAGTGGAAACACTACTGAAGGAGGAGCACACGGCTGGAGCTTAACTGGACATGGTTAAATGTGATTTGATTGACTGAAGTATTAAATATTTATTTCATGCATTGAAAATATTTTGTTAAAGTTAAAAAAGAATAAAATACCCCTTTACTGTTATTATACATGTACAACAACATTGTGGGCTGATAAATGCTGATTTCATTTGATTTGACAAATTTGGCAGAGTGCATTTTAGACAAGCTTAAAGAAGGATGGACGCTGGCTGACCGCTAGCTTCAGTCTGTACATCAGGACAATGAAAGAACAAAAACTCATTATTATTGTAATCATTTATATAGGTAAATTTTACATAGAGACTCAAGACTAAAGCATTAGTAGATTTAGTCTAATGTGGAACTAGCCATAAGACAATAACCAAGCATTTGTAGCATCATTACATTTAGGTAGCAAGAGTGACTGCCATAATGTTTCTACTGTGTAGAGAATCAACCTGGAATACTAACTGAAAATGTAACTATTTACCTGGGATGTTAAGTGAAATACAAAGTAATTTCTTGGATGTTATTTCAAATAAAAGTAGTTAGCTCTAATGTAAAACAGTTACCTGGAATGTTAACTGAAATATGAAGTAGCTAGCTTGGGAGCTAAATCACATATAAAGTAATTGGCCAGGATGATAGTTCGCTCCTATACTAACTGAAATATAGCAAGTATAGAAATTTAGCTGAAATAGATGCCCAACAGATACCGGACCATCAGACTGTGGATTCATTGTGGACCCGAGGCAGAATGGCACATTGAACCCTTCTATTTACTCAGTCAAACCAGTTGTCACTGAAGGACAGCTGGACTTGTTGAAAACAGTGAGTAAAACATGCTGTAAAATTATACTTAATTTGTAAATTTGCCTTGTACAATATGGGCATAGAAAAAAGGATTTTATGTGCTGTTTTTGAAAAACCGGAAATGTAGTGGAAGTTAGCTCCTTATTGCATGTTAGCATTAGCTAAAGTTAATTCTCCTTAGCTGACAACCTTAAGAGGTAAAAAAAATGCAGAAACTTTAGTTAACCCTCTGGGGTCAACAGACACGCTGGCGCGTCAAAATCACATGACCAATTTAAGACGACACAGCTACAAGATGCAGCGACTCAGAGTTTCCATTTCTACTTGGGTCGAAAGTGCAGACTTCAAACTACATACCAGTTTTTGAATTGTATCGATGGGCCACGGAAAACCAGAGTTATGATAAAAAAATACACGCGACGTTTTTTTCTGAATAAAACAGTGGTGTTTACAGCAGGAAGAATGGCAAAAAAGGCGTTTTCTACAGACATCGCTAGCAAACAGTCTCCGCTTGCGAGTGAAAAGAGAAAAAGAAAAAACACCCCTTCCCTATTGGTGTTAAAGTTTACCATGTCAGCCAATCAAAAAATGATAAGGCAACATGTGGCACTTGTTTGTTTAGGGAGAAGGGGAAGTTTTAGGAGGGACATCCGCTAAGGAAAGCGGGCGAGCGAAAGAAAGAGAGTGAGCGAGTTTTCATATGTGAGACATTAGTGACGTTTAGCGTGTTTGGAGGCTGTGGTTAGCGTGTTGTGTAGTTATTGTTTTGTATTGTGTGTCAGTTATACTGCTGAATGTCACAGTTGCTTCAAAACAAATTCTGTTCCCACATGGAAAACAGGAATGATACACCTGGTATTATACTCAACACAAACTATTTTTTTTGGACTGGCACAAATCATTTGTGTGCCTTCTTATTTGATGCAGAACACCTGCTTGTTCTGTAAATAGATTTAAATGGTTATATAAATGATACCAATGATACCAAACAAGGCAAGATAAACAGTTTTTAAAGGTGAAATAATGAGGGAAAATCAAAAGTAGTCAAAAACGGCCAATTATACCCTGGACCCCAGAGGGTTAATCGCATGTTTTAAAATGTAAATGATACACTACATGTATAAAGGCTAATTTACCCCATGGAGCCCTGCTCTCACATACTGGGTTAATAAAACTCGTAACCATAAGATGTATAAATGGGTTTATTCTTGTACCTCCACTCCACAGTGGCCAAATTCTTGACCCCGGTGAACAGGTGATCGTTTCCACCTCTGTCTCCTCTTTGGTCCCTAAAACATATCAGAAAAAGATTAATTTGCAAAAATTTAAATTAGCTGTACGTAGGAGGCAATATACAAAAAAAACGTGGGACCCGCCAAATGAACTAGTTCACAGGCGATGATTTCTTATTAAAATTATATTAAAAAAACATCTCTAACAAAATGCCAAAAACCTAACAACACAGCCACTTTAAGCTTTGAACTTTTGCTCCTTCAGATTTTCATATACTTACATTTAAAACTGTACTCCTCGCCTGCTTCGTCTGCCATTTATACAGGAACAGAAATCTCGTTTAGCCCACAATGAATCCTGGGATATGGTGGGCCATGAAGGATACAAGTGACCTGTCCTTCAAATCCGGGGAAGCGGAGGATGCATTTGTGGGCCGCATTTAGAGGAGCCTTTGAACTTGGACAGCCTTCATCGCTTCGCTGTGACGTAATAAGCCCCTGAAATTGCCCCCGGAGCTCCAGTTCAGTCACAGCTACATATATCATATATGTTGTAGAGAATCGCTCAAACGGCTGCCAGGACGAAAGCTTTCGAAGTACAGACAGCTACATATATTTTCTTCTGGATGGGTAAACAAAGCCGCTGTGTGGGTGAACAACAATAAAGCGTTCATCATTAAAGCAAAGGTAAGGGCTACACAGCTAGCTTAAACAAACTACCATGTGGAAATCTTAGGTTTTGTTGACTTGGACATAAACAGTGTAGGGCCAGAAAAGTTCTGGTAGGATTAATTTGTCACATTAAGTAAATGAATCCTACAGTTTAAATGAGCCACGCTGACAGCCAAGGTCACTGAATTTGGCCTGGAAGGCGGGGTCAGGAGAGGTGTGCTCACCTGTTGGTGCCACACTCTACTATCTGTCATATTTACTAAGTTAAACTCAAAGATGTTCAAAAGACCACAGTACTGTTTTTGCCTGCCAGGTGGGCGTGTCCCTGCAGCTTTGATGTCAGGTGAAAACTATGGATGGATCAACAATCATGACAGTTAAAAAATTTAACATTTAAACCAGACAAACTGTGGATACACTTTTTCAGGTCTTAGCCGCAGAATGCTATCAACAGGTTTAAATGCCAGAAGTTTGACGATGTTCTGATCGTCGTGCTGAATTTGTGGCATATCTAGTTAAGAAATAAACCCGTTTGTTTGGGCGTCACACAGCTCTTGATGTCCACGCCTGACTGTGGGAGAGTGTCACGGGTGCAGCAGCTGTTTGGCTTCGTGGAGCTCCTCTGTGTTTGTAGGACTTCATGTCCTGGATGGACGAGCGGTTTGGTTCAGCGCACAGGAGAAACGGGGGTCTGTGTGGTAATGTTAACGTGAATGTTGTGATTGGTTGGGCAGGGGGCCTTTGATGACACGCTTAATGAGAGGTCTGAGGGAGCAGCTCAGCGGGGCGAGGGGGGAGACCTCCCACATCAAACGGAGACCCCGTCCCCCTCCGACTCCTCCCCCTCCCTGCAGACCCTCACAGAGAGGCAGCGAGCGTCCATGTCAGCACATGAATACAAACACTGAGCTCTCGCTGGAGTCCAGCTTTTATGATTCTGCTTTTATGATTCTGCTTTATTCTGGTGCATTTCTCTACCATCTGTACGTTTCACACGTTAGCCTTTACAAACAGCTCTGAAATATTTACATCTTTTGTTTTGCACACAGTGAATTTAGGTTTAGCAGTAAAACTAAATTACATTTTTAATTATCTCTCATTATTTTTCTGTCTGTGAAGAGACAGAGATATGGATAAATATTGCTCATTTGCTACAAAAGGGGAAACTAGTCTTGGAGCTGGAGTATTTTGAGTTGAGGATGTGAAATTTACCAAGAGCAGATCAGAATTATTATACTACTGATACTGGGCTACATGACTAATAACAAATAATGACATTCATAATTACAGTAAAGTGTATTATTTAAAATTGTTTCAAGATTTTCCATTATAATAAAAATACTGAGCGAAAGCATGGCAAAAACTATATCCCGCCTTTCATATAATAATGCTCCTCACAATAATAAGATAAAATTATTTGAGATGTCTGTGATATTATGAAAATTAACTTAATTTGATTATGAGATCCTAAACTAAAAATTCTCATTATTGGAGATACAAGTTATTTGTTTTCACAGTTAAAAACACATTTTTTACTCCATGAATACTTAAAATACAATGTAAATGCATGTTCACGTACTTATACTGAGTTATCTGCACTTTATGCACTCACACTTACTTCAATTAATACTTATGTGACCTGTTATTTTATTTTTCTTCTGAAACAGTGAGCACAAAATCTTTGGATTGATATTGTTCAACTTTATATTGTTCATTTATTCATGTTGTTATAATTATTATTTTAATATTTAATCATCAACATCATAAAAATGTTTCTTGTAATGAGGTTGTCAATCTGCTTGTCCAACAGCTTTTTCATAAAAGTGACTGAAAACCATAATTAATGACTTCAGAACATTTCAGGATTTATCTGTTACAGATAAAGAAAACAGTATTGATAAAACGTTTTTAAAGTAACACTAAAGCCATTTTATTCCATTTGAATTTCCTACAGGTCCCAATTTGTCAGGTGGCCCACCTGACAAATTGGGACTGTTGTGGAGGGCTGCAGCAGTCACCTCATAAAGACACAAAATTAATATTGATCAGAACTCAGTTGAGGTTATTGGTGCAGCCCTCCACAACAGCTCCAATTTAAGGTTAGTTAAATGATTAGGTTAGTTAAGTTAAATGCACTTTCTAAAACTATCAAATATTTATAACAGGTACATGAACATGACTTCTGACCTTGAGTCTTTAATATACATTACTATATTATACAATGTTAGGCTACAGGAGCCAAATGTGTCCTGTTAATAGCAAAACTGTTACACAGTGAACCACATCAACCCTCAATGAACCAAAGAATTACACTAATTACTTTTTTCGTGCCTCTCTACCCATATGTGGCACATTGTTTTCCAAGTTAAAACTTCACATATACTATATTTCAGAATTTCTAATGCAGATAACAAGTTTGTGAGCTTCCTGCAGCTCTCACATTATGAAGTTCTGAGCCGTGATCCAAATTAGCAGCGTGTCAGATGTAATGATGGATGTGCATACGAGTCAAATAAACTGAGCGCTCCACGTTACTGCACAAGTACAAACACAGTGGTTCACATGTGTGGATGGGAGGCTCTGTGTGCGAGCCGCGCTCTCACAAGTTTACTCAGCTTGGGAATTACATGTTACAGATGGCTGCTTCACGAGGGGAACGGGCTAAAGTCACGGGGGAAAATATTATTGCAGCGCTGACCTCTGTTTGAAAGTGCTCTAAATGTGAGTGTTTTCTGGGAGTCCTGTAGTCCTGACCTCATCAGCCTCATCAAAGCCTGACCCCCCCTTGCTCTCTGACCTCACCCTCACATCGTGTTTAAACACAAAAGTACGAACACGTGATAATGACGGAGAGGTTACGCACACACCTGAACCTCCTCTGGGATTTTTGCATCAAATAAACTTCAAACTTAAAGAACTTTTTCTCAACCGTCAAGTGTCTATTTGAGGACATGGAGGAGCCCAGCGTGTTTTCTCAAAGAGCAAAAATCCCCGTGGTATTTACTTTCGAGCACGCTCCAGTGCTGGACATCCCTCCACAAATTAACATCAAAGTGTGTGTGCTGAAGGAAATGCTTGGGAAGTATATTTTAAAACTCAGTGTGACTTCACTCTCCCGCCATCAGCTGGAAGACGAGGTCGAGACGAAAGAGGAGGAGGAAGAGTTTCTCACCAAATACCAGAGAAGACGGTCTTCGTGTTTGATGTGAATCTAGGAGGTTTTTAAGGATATCCACAAAGTAATGCCATCTCCAGATGTCAGGTTTTAAGGTGAAGTGCCTCACCACCCACAGGTTTATTATGGGGAGGATAATTCAAGCTCCCACCAGGACTAAATAAAGCCAGAGTCACCAAACTGACCCCCTCGTATCTTTACAAGCAGCGCTGGAAATACATTATACTATCCCACCACAGCGGAGGAGGTCCAAAGGATTTGCTCTCAATTTCCCAAACTGACACGTTACAGTCAGAAACTGTGAAGAAACAAAAAACGCAAACTGTCAAACCCGTTTGTGTTAATAGAAAATAAAACCCTGAGGACAGGTTATTTTATTACACACACTTATGTCAACACTTTTTATTTTGTACTAGAAATATGTTTACGTGAGCACAAACTGACTGAAACCTGAACGAGAGTACATTTCAGGAACCAGACTTCTGAAAAAAGTAAAAGAGAAAACTAAATCTTAACTGAAATAAACAGGAAGCATTCTCAGGTTTAGTTTTTAATAATGTAGTTACAGCTTTCAGTGCGACCAGCCAAGGAAAGATGATTTCATACATTCATGACAGAGATTAGGATAGACAGTGCTTAACTAGACCACAATCCATAAATCTGTAAGGCAGTGTGTATGTGATTATAGGTCAAGTATTTATACTGTGAGAATGAATTTATTAAATCTTATTCCCCATTATACAAATAGAACACAGCAATTGAATAACTCAGCTAAAATAGAAATACTAAACTATAGTAACGCTGAACCTGAGTGACTTGTTTACAGGCAAACGCTACCAGAAAATCTATATATATAAATACAGTGCTTAACAAACTTATTATGCCACCTGTCATAAAAACAAGAAAACAATTATTTTGGAAATCTGTCAAACACTTAAAACTAAAAATAATATTGTCATTGTTATTTATTGTAATATACTTCTGAGAAATTAATCAGGCATAACCTTTAACCACCTAAACTCATTTTTCTGTTCAGGAATGTAAGTAAACAACTGTAATTTAGCATCTTAATCAAAATAATAACATGCTTTATCATTTTTCCTGATTGTTTTGTAAAATAGTAACATTAATGTTGTGCAAATTAGTGATGTGTCGGTCGCCAACGAAATGGCTCTTAGAGCTGGATCTTAGGCTACGTTCACACTGCAGGTCTTAATGCTCAATTCCGATTTTTTGATCAAATCCGATTTTTTTGTCTGCGTGTTCACACTACAAATAAAATGCAACAGCAAACGCGCTCTAGTGTGAATGCTCAAAGCGGCCCGCATGCGCAAAAGAAGACTTCACACACAACGCGCTCTGTTTAGACCCAGACCAAACAGTATTGTTTGACAGATGGCCGTTAATATAAAGACTTTGGACTTTACGTTTCCCAATTTTTGCTTTAAGTTATTTTGTTATTTGCATAATAATGTAAATAACCTAATAATGATCCTTATTGCTGTTTTAGAGGAGCGGTGCTTCAAAGGATAGCTGCAGATTTCTGTCAGAATCTGCAGATTATACAGTACAAATAAAATGTTCACGTTTCTCCAACGATGTCTTCCCAACAGTTTCACTAACATCTACACTGGATGGCCAGGAAGCGCTTGTTCGCGATGTCTTCTCGGGCGCTTCTCCGGAGCTGATAATTGGCGTCTGTCTTGTGTCAGTGACGTAAAAGACGGATTTAATGCGACCTGACCGTTCAAACAGCAGTCGACTGGGGAGAGTGCCCGCCCTATGGAAGACATCCTGCATCGTCCCGGTCCCCAAAAAGAACCGGCCCAATGAGCTGAATGACTTCCGACCGGTGGCACTGACGTCACATCTTATGAAGACTCTAGAGCGGCTCTTCCTCAACCTCCTCCGACCACAGGTACAACATGCCCAGGACCCACTACAGTTTGCATACAAGGCGGGTGTCGGAGTGGAGGATGCCATCCTGTACCTCCTACACAGAGCCCACTCACACCTGGATGGGGGAAAAGGCACGGTCAGGATCCTGTTTCTTGACTTTTCCAGTGCCTTTAATACCATCCGGCCCTGTATGCTTCAGGAAAAACTGAACAGGATGGAGGTGGACCCCTGCCTGGTCGCTTGGATCTCCGACTACCTCACCGACAGACCACAGTACGTCAGGCTGAAGGACATCACGTCTGACACTGTGGTCAGCAGCACAGGAGCACCACAGGGAACTGTGCTGTCCCCTCTTCTCTTCACCCTGTACACCTCTGACTTCTGCTACAACTCTGAATTATGCCACATTCAGAAGTTTGCAGATGACACAGCCATCATGGGGTGTATCTGGGATGATCAGGAAGAGGAGTACAGAAGTCTGGTGAGGAACTTTGTCGCATGGAGTCACACAAACCACCTGCAACTCAACACCTCAAAGACTAAGGAACTGGTTGTGGACTTCGGGAGGTCCAGAGCAGGTCCACTGCCGGTTCAGATAGAGGGGGAGGAGGTGGAGGTGGTCAACAAGTACAAGTACCTCGGGCTGTGGGTGGACAATAAACTGGACTGGTCATGCAACACAGAGCACCTGTATAAAAAAGCCCAAAGCCGACTGTACTTCCTCAGGAGGCTGAGGTCTTTTAACATCTGCAGGAAGCTCCTGAGGATGTTTTACCAGTCGGTGGTTGCTGGAGTACTTTTCTATGCTGTGGTGTGCTGGGGGAGCAGCACAGCAAAGAAGGACTCATCCAGGCTGGAGAAACTGATCAGGAAGGCTAGCTCTGTGGTCGGCATGAAGCTGGACACTCTGGTGACAGTGGCAGAGAAAAGGACATTAAAGAAACTGCTGGACATTATGAACAATGCCAGGCATCCTCTGCACACGGCCATTAACAACCAGAAGAGTCTGTTCAGTGACAGGTTGCTTCTCCCCAAGACAAGAACTAACAGACTTAAAAACTCCTTTGTCCCACACGCCATCAAACTGTTTAACTCCTCTCTGGAGGGGAGAGGGAGGGGAAACAGGAGGACAAAGGAGGGGGGAACAACTAAGCTGTAGTGCCTCTTCACCTCACTGTGCAATACCTTGTGCAATACTTTTGTAAATAGTCAACAGTGCAATAGACTCAATACTTGAAATGTGCAATTCACTTGTATTTTTATTTTTATTCCTATTTTCATATACGGAGCCCCCCAGGGGACATGGGAGAAAAAAAAATTAGGGAGGAAAAAAAAAAAAATTTAGGGAGGAAAAAAAAATAAGACGGACTTTTGCGAGATCTCGCAAAAGTATTGCGAGCGCTCGCAAAAGTATTGCGAGATCTCGCAATAAGTATTGCGAGCGCTCGCAAAAGTATTGCGAGATCTCGCAAAAGTATTGCGAGATCTCGCAAAAGTTTTAGCCGCATTCTTCGGAGGCCGCCAGCTCGAAGCCGACCGGGAGGTCGAGGCACGATGTGCCGGGAAAGCGGTGTTCCTCCCGGCTGTAGTAGGTCTCGACTTCCCGTTAGCTTCGAGCTAGTGGCCGCCAGCTCGAAGCCGACCGGGAGGTCGAGGCACGATGTGCCGGGAAAGCGGTGTTCCTCCCGGCTGTAGTAGGTCTCGACCTCCCGTTAGCTTCGAGCTAGTGGGTGTCAGATCTCCAAAAACCTCGGAGCTCTTTTGCAAATATGTGATGTCTTGTAAACCGAGCAGGTATCTGACGTTTACACAACTACATTCACGCCTCAAAATATCTTAAAAGTGTATTTTGTGACCCAGAAAGAGTAATATTACAACTAAGTAGCTGCCGCCATTGTTGGAGTTTTGCGAGATCTCGCAATACTTTTGCGAGCGCTCGCAATACTTATTGCGAGATCTCGCAATACTTTTGCGAGCGCTCGCAATACTTATTGCGAGATCTCGCAATACTTTTGCGAGATCTCGCAATACTTTTGCGAGCGCTCGCAATACTTTTGCGAGATCTCGCAAAAGTCCGTCTTAATTTTTTTTTTCCTCCCTAATTTTTTTTTTTTCCTCCCCAATTTTTTTTTCTCCCATGTCCCCTGGGGGGCTCCGTAAAATTGCTATATATTTTATTTCCATTTATTATTGTTGTTGTGTTTTATATATTATATTGTCTCTGTATTATATATATGTGTGTGTGTGTATATATATAATATTCTGTAACTCTGTAACTTCGGTCGTTGCTGTGCTTTTTTGGAAATCGAATTTCCCAGAGGAACCCACCCGAGGGATTAATAAAGTTCTATCTAATCTAATCTAATCTAATTTGCCTGTTATTACCACACACCAAACCACACACGTCGTTGGTACTTGCTGGCTAGCACTTCTGCTGTCTTTTGTACGTGTTTTGAGTTTTTATGTGCTTCTGAGTTTTTACGTGTTTTGGAGTTTGTACGTGTTTTTACGTGTTTTGGAGTTTTTACGTGTTTTGTGGTTTGTGCGTGTTTTTACGTGTTTTTGAGTTTGTACGTGCTTCAGAGTTCGTACGTGATTTGAAGTTTGTATGTGCTTTGTCTGTAGGGGCCACCGTGAATATACTTTTATTTATTCACTCCACATAAAATGTAATAAATAAATCATATAATACAAAAAATCAACTATTCACATTTCAACTTTTAACTATTTAAATTTTCAGCTTTTTCCTTTTACAAATTTAACCCTTGTGCGCCCGCCTGTTCTCGGGGTGTGGGTCGTGGTGACCCCCCGAGGGGCATGTGTGTTGTTATTAGGATGGTATTGATGATGATGATGATGGTGGTGATGGGGGGGTCTTGGTAACCCCCCCGGGGCATATGTGTGTTATGATGATTAGGGTGGGGGTTGCTAGGACCCCCCTCGGGCATATGTGTGTTATGATGATGGTGGTGATGGTGGTGGTGATGATGATGATGGTGGTGATGGGGGGGTCTTGGCAACCCCTCGAGGCATATGTGTGTTATGATGATTAGGGTGGGGGTTGCTAGGACCCCCTCGGGGCATATGTGTGTTATGATGATGATGGTGATGGTGATGATGATGATGGTGATGATGATGGTGATGGTGGTGATGGGGGGGTCTTGGTAACCCCTCCGGGCATATGTGTGTTATGATGATGATGATGATGACGACGATGATAGGGTGGGGGGTCGCTAGGACCCCCCTCGGGCATATGTGTGTTATGATGATGATGATGATGAGGATGATGACGACGACGATGATGATGATGATGACGATGATAGGGTGGGGGGTCGCTAGGACGCCCGTGGGGCGTCAGTGGCGTCTGGGGAGCGGCGGTGCGGGAAGAAGCGGCACAGTTGGGACAGTACGTGACGGCGCAGTTTGTGCACACGTGCACTTGGCACTCGTGGCGCAGGATCGTGGTCTTGACGTCTTTGCTCCTGGGACACACGCGGCACCTTCGCCTCTTGACCAGAGAGGAGTCACGTGGCGTAGCGTTAGAGGCGGCGGTACGAGTATTACGGTCATCGGCGTCGGCATTGTTGGCCTCGGTGGTAGTACCTTGGGCCGCGACTCTGCCTCCTCCTCCTCCTCCTCCTCCTCTCGCTAACGCCCTGGCTTCGAGCATGGGGTGCGCGAGCGCTTTGCCCAGTCGCTCGAGGAAGAGCCTTCGCTTGTTGAGCTTGCCCGCCATCCAGTCGGGGTGAATTTCCCTCCACGGCTCGGGGCCGGAGCGATGGTGGTGGTGGTGGTGGTAGCGAGGAGTGGTGGTGAGGAGCAGCACGTTCTTGTTCTTCTTGGCCACGTAGGACAGGATGATCGTGTCGGGCCCTCATCCTCCTCGTCGTCGTCCTCCTCCTCCTCGTCCCGCGGAGCCGCCGAGTACTATGGATTCGACGGAGCCCACGGCCCTGCCCTTGACGCAGCGCAGCTCTCTGGGGATCTCGGGTCTGTTCGATCGCAGAGTGCCCAGCACG
>NW_024584342.1:0-1005 GCF_018398535.1 Haplochromis burtoni
ACTTACCATGTGAAGTGCAAAGGGCCATGCAGGCCAGGAGAACGATGCACTGGATGGCAACACTTGTCTTCATCTTAAAGCTTTTCACGTATTGAGTGGAGGATCTACTGAAGGCTCAGTCTTTAACTGGTTTGTTCTTCTCAGATATGAAGGATCTCTGCTGCTGTGCGTCTCCGTCACTTCTCGAGCTGCCTGAGTGTGCAGGGCTGTGAGGTTCATCATCTCTGAACTCCTTATATACACTCACAGCTACGTGGACTCTGGCCAAGGATGTCTTCCTAAGAAGTGGCTGCAAAAATCTGTTTCCTGTCCTCTCACAGCAGAAATCCAGTGGCTGTGTTGTACTTTCAATTCCTGTTAACAGCTCATTGCGTCACATTTGAGTTTACAAATATTCAATTCCAAGGAAAGTTGTTCAAACGTGACCTTCAGCGAGACCATACAGCTGTGTTGCAGTGGATTTTGAAGGCTGGTGGGACAGGTTGTCAAGATCTTCCTTTATCTGGGCTCTGGGACTTAATACCATCTGTACTTCACATGCAGAGTTGGTCTACAAGAAGACCAAACAGTGTATTTTTCTAAAGTTCAGTCTCTCAGGCTGCAAGTTGTAATGAATCCTATGTGCAAGTTCACTAAGGAAGATCTGTAATCAGTGATCTGCCTGCTTTCGTAGGTGTTCGGCTGCTAGTCTGTCCTCTACAACGCTTCCACTTTACCTCACTGCTGACATCACAGCTCTAGTACAATCATCTTCTTGACCAACTTCTTTGAGTCAATCAGCTCCCGTTCAGCGTACTTTATATCTCAGCTCTCTTGTGTTATTCTGCCTTTCTGACTCTCATTCACTCAGCCCAACTACTTCCCATCTCTCACGTCATGCTGGTCACTCAGAGCTCCATCCAAGCCTCCACCTTCACCACCACCTGCGTCTAGACTAATTCCTGTCAGTGCTGAGGTTTTGTTCTTGTATGATGGGTTCATGTTTGGGACCTGAATTACCTGCTG
>NW_024584342.1:1961-18123 GCF_018398535.1 Haplochromis burtoni
AAAACAGTCATAATTTATATATTTCAGGTTTATCATCTTTTTAGTTGCAGTCCAGGAATTATAAAGGGGACTTCTTTATAAACTTTTATTTACAGATTTCTTCCCACACAACCACCTCTGTGGTTTACAGAGAAAGGGCAGAAAAAGAAGAAATTTCCAGTGAGCGGGAGTTCTGATGCCAGAAAACGACCAGAGTGCTTCAAGCTGATATGAAGGAAACAGGAAGTCCAAAGCAAGAGTGGGCTCAGTACTAGAGAGGTGTACCTAATAAAATGGCCAGTGAGTGTCCTACATAACGCTGATCTTGAAGAAAGAAACTTTTTCCTTTTTAAGCATATCTGTGTTTTTACACATGCTTACATCCAATCTGCTGTCTTGATCTACTGTGAGTGATGCTGCAACACATCACTGCTCATGAATCAATCTCTTTCACAGCTCAGAGATAAAAGCAAAGCAGTTTAATGACTTGGAACCTTTTTTTCTTTCAGTTGATGCTCATAGTTTGAAGTGAAACCAGGTTTAATGCCAAACATATTGATATTTAGATTCGGCCTCTCCTTTTGTTTTGTTTGTTTTTGTTCTCTTTTTGCTGACTGTGTCTAAAGTGGTGGTAAACTGGTGAGTTGTTAGTTATAATAAAGTGAAAAGATGTAATTTTTTTTAACAAACGCCAGATTTATTATTTATTTTGAGGAACTTTTCAGCATTAAAAATAAACATGGTACATAAACATGCTGTATCCACAAAAGTTCACTTCTTTAATTGCTTACAAACCCTTTAATAATAGATAAATTACACATTAACCTATAACCACTGCTCACATTTATCACACACATCACGTCTGCATGTGCACTGAATAAGAGCGCTGCTGTCTGACACAAAACTCAAAAAACATACTTTTTAAAAAAAAAAAGCTTATTAATCAGAAATTCAATCAGAAGACAGGCTGAATGATAAGATTTCCAACGCCCGTCCCTGATTGTCTCCGGAAAAAAATGACTGAGAACTTGGATAATAAATATTTTACATCTGATATTAAATCTGTTTACAACTTGCTGTCAGTTGTAGCTGTCACTGTCTACTTTGCATTTATATTTTGTGATGAGAACCCGAGCTGTGCTGCTCCTTCTTGATCGACACATGTTGTACCAGCGCTAAACATGCAAAGTGGATCGTGATGATTCTGGCACTGCGGCTGGTGATGTGGTTGTTTGAGGGCTGACGGTCGTATTTTTCATCTGATTCCTGCAAAGACAACGTGTCACAGAGATGAGACCTTGAATCTCCAGTGGTAGTGAAGAGATCAAGTCATGCATTTTTACCCTGAGCTTTAAACTGCTGCTCTACAACCATCAGTAAAACCATCAGTGTTGTGTTACCATACTGGAGCAACTCTAACCCACACGATTTCCTTAGGGTTTAATAAAGTATGCTGATTCTGATTTTTAATCACTGATGTGCAGAGCCTCGCACGATGCTCCAAAGTGAGTTGATGTTCCTGTTTTAACTTCACTGACGTCCTCTATAACATTTAACTCACATTTAGCTGAATAACAGCGAATGAAAGAAAAAAAACATCTGTGTGACTTACAGTTTTTCTAGCAGCATTATGGTGAATTTTGACTGAGGATCGAGACACCGTTCACTCCCATCCTTCAGTGTGACTCTGTAACATGTAAAGAAAGCTTTGATTTAAAACCACTTTATAAACAATCCTTATTAATGACTGAGCTCTTATTAATAATGTGCTCCTGTCACTGTGGGCACTTACATGACTTCTCTCCTGTTGCAGTATGGACGAGGCTCATCCACCTTGAGTTGAGCGATGAGAGCGATCTTTACAGACTTACTGGTGTTCACACACCGGCACCTTGGAATAACTGGAAAAGGTAGAAAGTGATAATTAATGTTAAACTGCAGCAGTTTCATATTTTACTTAAACATAAATATATCTAAATTGATTTGTTGGCATAACTTAGCTCCTCTCAAACTGCACAAATACACCAAAGTTTTCCATAATCTGATGAAACACACTTACCATGTGAAGTGCAAAGGGCCATGCAGGCCAGGAGAACGATGCACTGGATGGCAACACTTGTCTTCATCTTAAAGCTTTTCAAGTATTGAGTGGAGGATCTACTGAAGGCTCAGTCTTCAACTGGTTTGTTCTTCTCAGATATGAAGGATCTCTGCTGCTGTGCGTCTCCTTCACTTCTCGAGCTGCCTGAGTGTGCAGGGCTGTGAGGTTCATCATCTCTGAACTCCTTATATACACTCACAGGTACGTGGACCCCGGCCAAGGATTTCTTCCTAAGAAGTGGCTGCAATAAAAAATTGTTTTTTTGATTTGCGTTCTCCCACACTGTAAATCCTGCTGTCGCAATTCTTTGGCATTTAAACTTTCTACGTTCACCTAATTGTAAGGACTTTGTCTGTGACTTCTTTATGTTGAGACATGCCTGCCTTCAGGTGTCGCTTGTATTCGCTGAAACTGACGTCAGACTTCCCTTTTCATGTTTGAACTAACTCCAGTCACTAATGTGTGAGTCTTGAGAATAAATTTACTTTTATGTTGCTGAGCTACTTCCAGAGAAGTGAAATCTCTCTCAAGGATCAGTCTAATATCAACAGTTTGGACAGCAGAAGCGCTGATGCCTAATCTTTTACTCTTTCTGTTGCACTCTCCTCAAAGTTTACTTACAGTTCTCCTTACGATAAACAGCATTTGTCTTTTCCTGAGATTTACAGTAAATAAAAAGACAGGGAATGTTAGAGCATAACATGCCCTCCTTAGAACTCTACTAAAAAGGCATTTTTTCATCCATTCTTTGGAGATGTACTTGTGTATCTTTGCATAAACACAGTAAATGTGCATTGTGTTTCTATCCTTTTGAAATCAGCGTGTTTGTAAGCAGAGTGTGCACTTTCATCATTGTAAGGATGTGATGTACTGAGTCCCCAGAGGAATATGCCTTATCTAAATATTATTTCTTTCTAAACATATTGACATAATATTTTCTTGGGGGTGTGGGGGCTCCAATCCAATGGTGAGCAATGAATTTTTCCAATGGGCCACATAAGAAACTGGGCCTTTTGTGAAGTCTGGCATTCTTCGTGGTCAGATTTGGACATGCATAGGTTGTAAAACCTGCCAGTGTATCCCATTGCAGGTTAAGCCTTAGCTAAGCTTGGAGTTACCTTCAAGAACAAATCACTTCCTACTGTAGTCCCTATCACTGACTGGCACTACTGCCAGTTCCTTCATAGTCTTTTGTTATTCCTCATACAAAGACGAGTAACTGGGCTGTGATGCAGACATCCAGAGCAAAGGCATCATTGTCTGATTTGTTTCCCGCTGAATCTCCAGAGCTCATTCTCAAATCCTGCTTTTGTCAGGGCACATTAGCACAGGAGAGTCCACCAAACACACTTTGATGACCTTTTTGCAGTTTTATGGAAAATCACAAAGTTGACTGCTCCATCCCTCCGTCTTTATATGGACTCTGCTCTAATGCAGATGCCTTTGTTGAATCGCATGGCCTCAGAATGGTATAGTCTGATCATTAACACATATTCGGTGACCCTCTTTAACACCTGAATTTTGGGATCCAAATAAAGATTCTGGTGAAAATACTGCTGGCTTTCAGTTAGAATATAGTTTTCACAGATATCTTGCATCACAGCTGGCTTTCAGTCAGCAGTACTCTGGAACTGCTATTGTGGCTCAGATAAAACTAAGAATTGGCTCAACACCAAGTGTTGCAACTGTAATCTCTTTCTTGCTTTCTTACTAGTGAAAAGTGAGCTTTGTCATGACTGTCACCCCCACACTGCATTCCTCTTTAGTAATCCAAGTAAACCATAAAGATTGTCTGTGATTTGCAACGATAAAGGTTTTTCCGGTAACCGGCATACTTGAAGTGCAGAGGGTTATAACTAATGTCAACCTAAAGACACATTATCTTTAACTCATACTTTGCTGTGCTGTGTTTCCTCTGGTACTCTGGCTGAAACAATAATAATGTTTTAGTTTGTGCTATGTTGATGAAGCATAATGCTGCTGGTGAACATTCTCAGTTAGATCATTGATATAATTTATGATATTTTCAGATATTTTATAATTCAACAAACTTGTCCAGAAAGTCATTGTTTGGATGACAGTTAAGCTAAAAATATCTTCCCTGTGACTGAGCCAAACAAGCCCCAACCTTCAGAGTGGTGATCCCTTTTTGCCTTGTATATTTTTCTTTTTCTACTCTCCTTTTGTTAGTATCAAGCCTAAAATCCTTGTAGGAACATAAAGACAATTTCCAGGGATTATTTTCCCCATACCAGCTTTTTCACGTGGGTCAGTCATATTGCACCACACTTAATTCCAGCACTTAGACACAAAGGCAGCTACATTGGAAATAGTCCATCTCTGTCTGCCTGTGCTTGTTAGACATTTATGTGATGAACATCAATTTGGCTCACTTGCATTTGTAAACAAGTGCTTTTATATCAAAGCCCTTCAATCCAAAAAAATACTGTTTTTTTCTTTCTTTGGAGCTGTAATCCTGTCATTTTTACAGGCTGAAATTTCCTAGGAATAATCATGAACGCGTATGTGCATGAAAGAGAGAGAGAGTGTAAGACAAAGTGAAGCATGTTCGGACTCTGAAGCATCATGTGATCAAGCTGTACAAAGTCACGTTCATCTTTACGTTGGACTATAAGCTATTTGGTTTGTTTGTTTTTTTGTCTTGTGTGTGTGTGTGTGTGTGTGTACAGTAAAAGAGAACATACTGCAGCAGTCATTTGTTGTCTTTGAGTGCCTACTAGTGTCGTTTAAACTTGCCTGCAATAAATATGTTTGAGCAGACTGTGCATGATAAAACATAATAGTTGTCTTTTGACAGCTGTGGTTTCTCTGGATGCTCTTTACCACAGTGTTGGTAGTTTCAGGCTGCTCCATGATGCTGTCTTTAGACGCCGTGTTTCTTCTTTGTTTTCACAGATTTCCCACTTGTAATTCATCCACCAACTATACACTCTATTGAACAGTTACCAGTGAACCAGTGAAGACAAAAATCCACCCATTTTATTTTAAAAATAAGTGGACGCAAACATCTGCAGACTTTCTAACAGTGTATGCATCATCACTCTCCCTTTTGTGTAGATGTGTTGCCTTGCCTTGCCATTAAAATGTAAAGTTTATTCTTGATGTAATACGCTGACTCTGAAGGAAGGCCCTAAAAAGGAAGTGAAAGTTGAAACCTCTGGTAGATTCCAAGGAAGAGGAGGTGAGATTAGGACAGAAGGAATTTCATATGGGAAAGCACATGTTTAACCAGTATCCATCTAATTGAGTGTAGCGTTAACAACACACACTTTACATTTCTAAAATCTCCAGCAGCTTAAGAAGTGAAGAATAAACTTATGATCATGACTGTCATTCATTCTCAACATTCACCATATGCTCACATTGGTTACTGCTATAATTTTGAGACACTCACATAGCATAGTCCAGACCTTCCCAAAGTGTGGGGGCAGGCCATTGCATGGGGGCCGCGGTATGAAAAGGAAAAAACAAAACAAAAACCCTCCCAAAGCTTGGACACTGCTAGCACGGGGCGCCTCCACAAACGCAAATCAGGAGATGAAGCATCGCTGAACCAAAGACTAGAAAATATGGTGAAGCATATCTTCCCTTTGGCTTCACCTGCACAAGTGCAAGGTAGGTCTCCCCTGTAGAATTGGTTTTCCCTTCGTCGGGAGCATGGGCTGGGTTCTTCAAATCACGGACAAACAGTATCCCACATTCTTGATTTTTAGTTCACAAACACTTCTTGTAATGACTCACTACTCCTGACATTTTGGAGATGTTAGCTCTTTATACAGTAAAGTTACAGCGGGATACAAATAATATCAGGCTGATCCTGCCACGATTTGTTCCCCTGTACAAATCACGGACAAACAGCATCCAACAGTTGTTTATGTTTTTGAACCCATTTTGCAGAGGGATTGAAAAATGTATTGATAGCAATGTTGAATATTATTACACAGGAAAAAAAACAACTACACGTAAAATAATCACATCGTGACGCCTCTGCCTTTGTAAATGCAGGGACAGTAACTGCGTGTGTGCATGTAAGTGTGTAAAACCTGAAGACAGTCAGATTAACAGTATTTTGTCTCTACCTGCCATTCTACAATTCATCTCATGTAAACAATAACGTGGCGCACAGCGTGACGTGAAAACAGGCACATCCCTTTGATGTTGCGTGACGAACTCTGTATGCAAAAAAGGAGTTTTAAAAAATCTCGGTGATTCGAAACATCGTTTACGTGTGGACGAAACAGCTGCGTTTTCAAAAATACCCATGTAGGTGTGGATGTAGCATAAAAGAGTTAGTAGTTTATTTCCTTACTACCTGTCATTTATTGCAGATTACTTGTATTTGCTTAATTGTTTACTAAATGTTTGAGGTGTGAAATAAACCGCAGTGGAGCAAAATATGGGTGTGTGTGGTTGGAGGATGTGTTCGTGCGTGCATGTGCGCGCAAGGGGGGCGCGAACATTTTTCTTGTAAAACAAAGAGGGGCGCAGCAAAAAAAGTCCATGTCCATGTTATAGTGTGTACACTGTTCACTATTACAGACTGTTCAGAGCACTCCACTCCACTACTGTAGATATAGTCATAGGCTCTGTAGCTCTGTTTACTACACACCTTACATCTGTATATATTTAGCAGATCTGTATAGTTGTTCATAGTACATCTGTATATCTGCCCGTCTATATAGCAATATAGAACATCTGTATGCTACACAGATCATCTGTATATCTGTACATATGTGTACAACAGTACATCTGTACATTTGTCTGTTGTTCATCTGTATGTTTGGTCTCTCTGTACATAATCTGTTTGTAACTACTCCATCATTTTTCTGCACTAAACTGTATATATCAGTATATCTGTACATCTGCCCATAGTACATCTGTATATTTGCTCTCTACATAACTTATCTGTAAATAATCTGCTGTTATTGCAATTACTACTCTTCCACTTCTGATTAGATGCAAACTGCATTTCATTACCCTGTATTTATACATGTGTAATAACAATAAAGTTCAATCCTAATCCTAATTCCAATAACAGGGGGCGATCGTTCATATCTGCGGAGAGGAAATCAGTTTAGCATTTAATGGCTCGTCGACTCTCTAATTTCTACCACTACCATGCTTACTCTGTTACGTGGAACGTTAAAACTTCATGGCAAGTTGGGAGACATGAAATCACCTATTTGTGTGACAAATAAAAAAAATCAAGATGTTTATGATTTGTGCAAATGACTGTATACATTCTGTTTATTATCACACAGACAAGTTTTACAAGCCTATTAATCACAGTAGAGTTCATTGCGTTGGTGGATTAAAGGCTTCATTGTTCTCATTGTGCATCAGCAGTGTTTTTTTCTCTGTCATTAAATAACCACAGGTGAAAAAAAAAAGAGATTATATATCATAATCAACATCATATTAAGATGGTCACAACTATGTTTTCGGTATCATTTCAAAATGAACAGAATTTTATGTGCATGGATAAGAAGACAAACTTTGAAATGCCCGTAAAGGTTAACATACGTCACGGGGTGTGTTCCAGAAAATGAAAGTAAAACATAAGAAAGGACAAAGAGTTTTTTTTGTCTCTGTAGGACATCTGTTGGTTTGTAGCGGTAATGTCAGCTTTTGAAGTTTTTATTTAGTAAGAATGTTTTTTTTCCTGTTGTATAAAATGATTTTAAGTTGAACACCTGCGCTGAAGCAGTATCTCGGTCAGACTTGTTATGGATCATTTCCACTTTCTTTGCCTCTGTCATGACCTCTATCATGTGCTGTAACATTAATAAAAACTTCACCAAAGATAAAGTGCAAAGTGTAGCTTTTCATACAGGTCAAATAAATAATCTTATGCTATACTGACAAAATATTAAAGAAACATTTTTTAATTCAACACTCAAACGCTTCATGCTTTTTGTTTCCACTGATGTGTGTTTGGATTAGAGTTGCATCATTTTTGTTCTCAACAAATCACCGAGAGTAAGTCAGTAAAGATTTCCAACTTAAATATTTCAAGCTCAGGAGTGTTCCCTTAATAGTTCTGATCTATAAATACACCTTTACAGGAAATGTCCCAGTTAGAGCTGATCAGCTGTCAGCGATCACACTGGGTGTGTTCATAATGAAAAACACCCTTTGTTGGTATGGTGAAGTGCAAATGCAAATCAAAGGTGAGAGCACTTTTCACTGTGGAGCTAGTTTGAAAGACATTGAAAGTTTCTCCAGATCAGGATTTGAAGCAAAATGGATGAATGTCTGCACCCAGTGTTCTTTGAAGCGGAGGAGCTCACAGACAGTGAGAAGGAGAAGATCAGGAGATACTTTCAGAAAAAAAGACATTCTGGGGGAGGTGACTGTGGGATAATAGAAAAGGTCGGAGATAAAACCTACCAGATCTGTTTTAAGGAAAAAGAAGGTAAGAAGCCCTGCTGGGTTCAAATGCATTACAAGTAGATTAGAGCCCAAATTTACAGTTTAGATATGTGCATTCCCATAACAGCTGAACTTTGTTTTTCTGATATACTTTAGATCAAGAGCATGTTTTGAGAAGAAACACACACACCATCAATTTTAATGGTCGAGATTTAAATATAACATTGAGTGAATCCTGTCCTAGCCATGGATCTGCAAATTGGCCACAGGTACGTTTACACTTATTACTGCTTTTACTTTTTTATTGACAGGTGTTTGACAAAACCTAGTGATTAAAAATAAAACAACACTGGTTTTCTTTCGCAATACTATATTCTCAGGGGGCTGCCAAGTGAGTAGAGTACTAACACTTTGCCACACATTCAGTTTGCTTATTTGTCACGGGGCAAAAAATACCAAAATAACTGCAGAGAACTTCATGTGTAAGTCCCGCTTACTGTTAATGCGACACTTGTAACATTTACACTGTATTTATTCTGTGTGTGTGTCTGTGCATGCGTGTGTACTCTAGTTTGGGAGGTAACAGAAGTAAAGCATTGCTTTCCTTTGCAGTCAAAAATGTCAAAAGTTTAAATTCATTTCTATAAGCAGATATTGTTTGACTCGGAGCTTCAGTAACCTTTTGGTGTCTGAATAATGGCAAAACCTGCAAAACAGACCATAGCAAAGAAAACAAAGTCAAAGTCCAGTGATAATCTGGCCAAACTAGTTTTGAACACCTGAGCTTTGAAATGTTCTTCGGGTTACTCAGGCATGAAGCACTTTAATTAGATATGCATGTCTATGTGTTACTTAGGGTGAATGGTACTATTTCTATTTGCCTAAAATAATTTTCCTTTGTAGACAGCAAAAGCAAAAGGTCTTGAGAAAAGTTTCTCCTTGAATATGTTCCTGCTGCATTACCTGAATGACAACATCAAAGCATTCAAAATTCTGGAAAAGCAGCTCTCTTCAGTCGGCTGCACGGTGGAGTTCAGTTTTGAGGAGGAGAAGGCTGTAGTTAAAGAGGACATGGGGAAGGGGTCGGGAGGATGCTCTGTAGAGAAAATGGAGCAACAGCTGGCTTGGGTCTTCACCAGTCTCATCGACACCTACCTCTGCTATCATGTGGTCGAACCAAAACAGGTGCAAATGGTACTGCAGGACCCGTCCTTTAAGACAGATGATATCAAAGTTTACACAGAGAGTGGCTATGCTGTGGTTGTGGGAGAGGTTGATGTTGTGAAGGAGAAGATTGCAAGAATGGAAAAAAGCCTACCCACCATAAAAGAGCTGCCACTTGTAGAGAAATTGTTCAAGCTCGTAGAAGAAGAGTTCAATCGAGAAATGTTCGCTAACTATCCAGATGTTAAAGTCATCAGAGGTAGTGCCACAATCACTTTGGAGGGCCCTGACACAGATGTGCAGTCAGGAGCTGCAAAACTAGATGAACTGATTAAGAACATAAAGGAAAAAAGAGTCAAGTTCCCCACAGCTCTGCTAACCTTCATCAAAACCAGCGGAGCCATCTCCAAATACCAAGCTCGTTTCCAGCAGAGCCTCAGAAACCCTGTTTTCTTTGAGGTGGGTTCAGATCTGGTTCTGTCCAGTTTGTCCTCTGATGCTCTGAATGAGGCCGAGGCAGCAGTGATGAGAGAGCTCAAAGTGGAAATTATAGAACTGCAGGGAGCTGCAGCAGTACCTCCAGATTTAGACAGAGTGAGGGAAATCCTGATGAAAGCGAAGAAAGAAGCAAACATTAGTGAGCTCAGAGTGGATGCGAGCTTCATGCCAGGAGCCACTGGAACTGCAATGACCAAAGTACGACTGGTGGGCTACAGTGAAGATGTTAACAAGCTCAATGAGGTCCTTCGTGACTTCCAGATAAATAAGGTTACAACTGAAGAAGAGGTGAAACTGCCACATCCTGAACTGGTTGACTGCTTTGATAAAGTATTAGTCCTGATCAGTATGAAGGAGACTATGGTGACCTTAAAAGCCTCACATGTTCCACATCCCTGTGTGCTCGTGAAGGGTCCTCGTTCTCTGGTTCAGAAAGTTCGGACAGACTTAGCCACGAGTCTAGCGCAGCTGTCAACTGATACAGTGGTGTTAAATGAACTGGCGGTGCAGTGGTACTTTCAGGGAGATGGCAGACAAAACACAAAACTGGTGGAGAGATCCTGTCAGGTCCTCATCAGAGAAAAACAACATCTTCAAAGTACTGGAACTACATCAAATTTGTACTAAAGATAACAATACAGCAACAACATGAGGCAAATATTAAACTTAATCTGCTCTTCTTCCTCTCAGCGCCCACGAGTGACCTTGCTGACATCACCATAACTCTGAAAGGCAGAGTTAAACTACAAGTGGTGTTTGGTGACATCACTAATGAGACTACAGATGCTGTGGTGAACACAACGGACTTCAGAGACTTTCAGACAGGTAAAGTACTGTTCAGGCAATTTAAAACTACATTTAGTTACGTTACATTTTTTATTAGTACACTTCCATTGAAGATGCTGTTAATCATGAGTAAACACAAGCTACTCATTGCTGAACACCATCCAAGCACCATTAGTTACCCAGCTCCCATTGTGTATTAAAGAGGATATTGTAGGAGCGCTGACTGGCCTTTACAGGCCATTAAAATTCTTATTAGACATTTTCCAACAATTTTATATAAATAATGGTTATTATTATTACTACTATTTATGTACAGATGGAGTGTGCAAAGACATCTTAAGAAAGGCTGGGCCTCAGGTTGAGAATGCACTGAAAAACGGTGAGAAGAATGATTCAGAGAAATATTTCCAAATTTGTATTTACATCATAAATAATTTCTAACAAATCTTATCAACTCATGCTGTCTTTATCGCATCCATGCAGGAAAAGTGAACAGTGAAGAGATTTTGGAAACACCGCCTGGCATGTTCCCTTGTAAAGCAATTTTACACGTGTGTGGAAAAAAAGATACAGCAGTCATTGAGCAGCTGCTTCGTCGCATCATTCAACTTTGTGAGTCTTCTGGTTACAAGTCTTTAGCCGTTCCTGCCATCTGTGCTGGTGAGTAGTGTGGGAGTCATTAAAGATGCATAAAACAACAAAGTTAGTTATGGAGTTTTGTTTGAATGGTTGTCCAGGATCTGGTGGATTGGACCCCGATTCTGTGGCACATGCCATCCTCCAAGGGGTTAAGACTGCTGCCTCGTCCCATCCTCTCCAGCGTCTCACCAACATTCGCCTTGTACTCAACAAGCTCACTGTGTTCCTGGCATTTAAAAAGAAAGCAATGCAGATGTTTCCCTTTACTGTGATCAACTCAGGTAATGCAAAGTCAGCTTTTCTTTGATAATACCACTATCCTTTTTTCGATCAGAGACTTCTTGATTTCATTTAAAGCTCACTTATTGTTGTTTTATCCACTTTACAGTGTCAACTCATGCCAATATCCAAGTAATGAACGACCCAAGGATCCCTCATATCAGCTCTACTGCCCAGCAGTCTGCTTTCTTGATTGTAGGCCTGTGTGGAAAAAATGTTGATGATGCCATTGTAAGGCTCGGGAGTGTGTATCAACCCCTGCAGTCAACACAAACCCAGCAGGAGGAGAAAGGTTATTTTTGGAACTGTTTTTTAATGTAGGCTTGTTGGACAGGTAATTGGATTAAAAACGATAACCAGGTGATGGAAATGTTCCACAGATCTTTTTCTCCCTCTTCAGTTTCTTTTAATATAAATTTAAATCTATAGTGTCTCTAGGTGTAAGTTTATGATCCTAGAATTAGTTAGTATAACGACGTGTACTAATCTGGTGAGCTGCACTTTATTCTCCCCTCATAGGGAGAGAGTATATAATCCATCATGTTTGTTTGTCTGTCTGTTTGTTAGCAGTCTAGCATCCACAGTTTTCAAGATATCAGTTTCGTGTGATGATAGATAATAATAACAACTCAAGATGATTTAATTTTGGTGAAAATCGGGTCAAGGTCACACCAAAAGTGAAAATCTATTTTTTTTTCTTCAAACTTCACAACAATCTACTAGGCCTTGAGGGAAATGATGCACCACACTGCAATATATATATTCGTCATTGGGCACTTTGTTTGAGCTCTTCAAAACATTATGTTTTTAAAACAACACTATGCGACTTCAGAATGACACACACACACACACAATAATGACAGTACATTAATATATTCATTAGTATGTCATTTATAAATACAGATTGTTTATCCATTTATTACTGTTACACCATGTACCACACTATCACTGCTGTACATGGTGTAACATGTACAGCTATCACTGCTAGTCATAATCATAGTAACAATAATATATCTGTATTTATGAATGCCATACAAAGGAAGAATAATTCTAGATAAATTATTAATTAAGCACTTATACCTTATTAATAAAGCTTAATAGTGTGATATTATTATTATTATTATTATTATTATTATTATTATTATTATTATTATTATTATTATTATTATTATAAACTACTACCTATTGTTATGAGGGACAATTTCACTTTGTGTTTTTGTCTTGTTTAAAATTTTAGTTCCAATTGATGAATTGGGACTCAGATCTGCTCATTTCTGAATGTTCACTGTTTAATTAGGTTGTCGTCTTCATGTTAGTTCAATTGGTGTTTGAGTTTTTGAAACTTCTGCCATCCGTTCATATTTACTGTTACATATGTTAGGCTCCATTGTTAGAAAAAAATGCATTATTCTAGCACTTGGAGATGAAAAACTATGCAAAATAAAAATTTAAAAAGTAATTTGTTTTTTAGTGTTTATTGAAAGATAATTATGGATGTACAAAAAAAGGGCATTTTGACTAAGACTGGCCCACCAGGTATTAAAGCCATAAAGACTTTGAATGAAAACAAACGCTGTTGTGACAGTGATGTACAGTCTTGTTGGTATATGTATGATTTCTATACATTTTACGTCAGATAAAAACTTTGGTTGTAAGATTCAGATAATTATTTAATAAAAGCTAGATATTTTAAATGAGAATAAGAAAGAAAAGTATTTCTTTGTGCCCCCCTTTCCCTGTTAATGCCCTACCTGGCCCCCTGGCAACACTTTGCTAGATCCGCCCCTGCACAGTTACCAGCTGTCAGCTACATAGAAAAAGGATCCTGGTGTTATTTGTCTCTCAGAAACAGTTCATAACTTCCCTTCAACTCATTCATGTCACCTAAAAGGTAAACCTGTTTCTCCATCACCTGTTCAGCTCTGATGATTCAGTAAGGACATCTCCTGGTTTCATCTTCATGTTTCCCTCTCACCAGATAACCAAACCGATATCATGACCAGCAGCTTTTTTGCAGCTGTGGCTCCAGCAAACATCAGCTGATACTAGAAATTAATATTAAATAAATTCTAACAACAGCTGATCAAGCTTAAACGTGCTGCTGTTGTTTAGCGCGACATCTGCTGGTTTCCTCTTTCTGGCGCAAAGTGGGCGATAAACAAACAAGAGAGAAAAGCCGATCAGCTGATCATTGATCAGTTTCATGATTGAAGTAGCAACAGGAGAGAATGAGAGAAGAAGAGGCAGCTGTGCAGCAAAGACACAGAATAACTCCAGCTTTGTGTCTTTTTCCATTAGCTAAAGTCCGGGACAAACTGTCTCTTCTCAGCTCAATACGAAACGTGTAATATTTTCTCTGAATGAGGGACCATTCCATTTTTAAGGAGCCGTTGGCAACTCTACTAACTAACCTTATGAATAAAATAAAGTTCACTATCAGTAACATCATAGCACCCACCCAGCTGTATAGAAACTCTGTCATGCTAGCTAGTACGCAGTACGAGTTATTGTAACTGACTGTAAAAAGTCAGCACAACGAAAATAAACTCCACCTAAACTTGGTTTATATCTGACCCAGATAGACTGCAGGTCATAACTTCTTACCTGAAGTTCAGTTCACCTGACACTCGGACTGGCGGCCGCCTCGGGTCTCTCCTCCTCCTGCCTCCCCTTCCCTCATCCACCTGTTGCCTCTGTGGAAGCTCCGCCATAGCCACCACCAAACAACTGAGTTATTTTTACACATCGACCTGCATCTGGCCAATCCACCACCTCTCATTGTTCATGCCATTACAAAAAAAAAAAAAAAGTCATCAACCCACCGGGCAAATGCCCAGTATTCTCGATGGCCAGTCCAGCTATGTTAAAATGCAACCAAATCTGCAGCTCCATACAGCAATGTTACGACTTAGATTATATCTTATAACTCATAACTCTTATGCTAGCTCCCCCCAGTAGCCTACTGTCTGAAAAATTCCACGGTTGCAATAATTTTTTCCTTGATATTCTAATTTCACCGAAGTTTTCTAAACTCAAACTTAATAATACTTACCGGGACATTTGTTCTCTCCTCATTTTCTTTCCTCAATTTTTTTCTGCGGTGCTGACTTTCATGCTTGGCTCTCCTTCCTTTGCTAACATGATGCTCATACTACACAAGCCGATGCTGCACTTTCATACTCTCATATATCACCTTCACTGTGAAAACATAATCGTACATTCGATATTTGATTGAATTTTATTGTTTTAGCTTCGGGGTGGCACCTGGGGTGGCCAGTCTGGTTGGGGGGGGGGCTGGACACGCCACTGGGAATATTAGCACCTTAATCAACCTAATATAAATGTCAGTGGACTCAAGCTGCTACAGAGAGAACATACAAACTCCAGCCAGGGTTCAAACCAGGAACTTTCCTGCTGTGTGCTAACCACTATACATCTCATAAAGGCACGTTTAACATTTTAGCAAAAGCTTTAATATTAGAAAAGGAAACTTCCATGACTCACCACCTCAGGACGCTGCAACACAAACTTAGTGTGACCAAGTGGTCGGCGGGGTTAGATTAAAAAAAAAGATTAAAAACGATAACGCCACCTAGGGGAATTTCACCCCCAGAAAATATATTTTTAAGAAAAATAGATAAAAGCGAATAAAAGAGGTCGCACAGATTCAAGGATACACACCAATGCAGGTTGGCTCCAATATGAATTCAGTTTTATTTATAGTTAAAGAAATAAAGAGTAAAATATTAAGAAAACGAAATGTAGCGTCGTTGTTGACAGTGTCCTAAAGTTACAATAAAACAATAATGGAACTGATTCTTACCAGCAGCCGTTGACCCAAAAGAAAATCACACAAAAAGAAAATCACTACAGCCCACCCGGTGCTGTACAAAGGAAAGTGTGAAAACGATCCACCACCTGAGGTCCCAGGGACACTGGCACGTCCTCCGTTCACTGGAATAAAAGACAGAACACGTTAAAAGAATAAAAGGACACTGAGCGTCAGGCTCGCTACATATCATAAACAACTAAAACTTCAATCTTTAAATCCGATCACAGAGGCGTGGTTGCAAGCAGCAATCCGGAATAAAATCGAATAAAACCAGGCGAACCAAAAAGAGAAGGTATGCCCAATTAATAAAGACAGTGTTAGGATGCCTGGGTCGTCGACCCAGGGTTTTTGAGTTTATGATATTATTTATACTGTCTAGTTTTTGGTTTCTTTGAGTTCTGTCTTATGGCTTAGGTCTCTGTCTTCTTTAGTTGCTCTGTCTCCCCTATCACCTGCATCCCCTTGTCTAGTTCGCGTCTATGTGTATCTTA
>NW_024584343.1:0-1300 GCF_018398535.1 Haplochromis burtoni
GTCTCTAACCATCAGGAACCCTCATCAAGTGGAAAAAAGTTAGCATTCATCCTCCAAATTCACTGTTTATGTTATGCTGGCATAGCTGTGTAGCTAGCCAACCACGTAGGACATCATTATATACAAGCTAGCCCAACTTCAGTAACCCTACAAAAGTCACTGCTGTTTAGTTTTCTGTCTTCGTTTATGTCGGAAGTGATAGCAGAGCTAGTGAAATACACCTCTCTCAAGGCTACTCCCTCTCTGATGCAGAGCGGGCCTAGAATCCTCTCTCTCTCAGCCCTGGGTGATGCTCTCGAGCTCATGGAGAGCATGCTGTTCTTGCTAGGAACGGATGACGGTGGATTCCTCTTCACTGATGTTTTCTTTCAACAGTTGCCAGCTCCAGTGCGAGCTGGCCTCGCCAACTCCCCGCTGCTGGCCGCGAAGGACTACTGCTCACTCACAGAAGAAGCGTATCGCATTCTCCTGGCTACCAGGAGCTTCAGGATCCAGGCGATAGTTCCCGACTCACTGATGGCATCTCCCGTGCCCCCGCCGATTCTCCCGGGCTCCTCCAACTCATTGATGGTGGCTGGAATCGCGCGTGACAGCACCGTGCCGCCTTTGCAGTTTTAAGGGAAACGAGCCCGCCAGCATTTTATAGCGGCTGCGACCACTGACAATAAGGAAAGGCTGCTCTTCATAGAGGACACACTCTGGGAGACGTTTTCTGGTTGACTCCGGCACTCGTTGTATTACTAACATCGCTTACTTTTAATAGTCATTCTACGAATGCTGTCCGTTTAAATGGTCTTACCTGTAAACTCTGCGGTATTCACCAGATTCCAGCGAGAGTGGATTCTGGAGTACTTCCCATGCTCCTGTTAGTGATCATCCATCTGGATGGATGATAACAACCTTCTGAACAGTTTAGGAGGTAGAGAAGGTCAATCCTGGCCTATATCTATGGGACTGATTTCTGCTAATAACGCCCACTGTATGGACTGATAACATCCGAAGCGGGTGTACCCCTCACAATATGGGCATTTTTAGGGTCCTCCATGAACAGCCAGAGACTCATTAAAGCTTAGAGAAGTGACCAGAAGGCTGACTGGGCTAACAGGCTAAGAGACTGTGAAAGGTATATTCAACTTGAAGAGCTGCACTTTGTAGTTATTTTTCCTTTGTCATGACTAAGAATGAACTAATATACACTCATTGGACACTTCATTAGTTACATCTTGGTTGTACCATGTTGGACCCCTTTTTGCCTTCAGATCTGTGCTTATGGCACAGATTCAACAAAGTATTACAGAGT
>NW_024584343.1:2043-18121 GCF_018398535.1 Haplochromis burtoni
TTTTGTTTATTAATAATTACCACTTTCTGTCTATTTTCTTCGGGACTTTACCAGTTCGAGAAGTTGACATAATGATAGTATGCTGTTACACAACAGTCCACACACACACACCGTGCTCCAGAGGTGTAGGTCCTGCAGCTGGTTGGCTAAGCCCTCCACTGACAGATGAGGATAATCATTGCTTGATAGCAAACGGCTCTTCCTTGAGGAAATATTCAAATATCTGAAGAAAACAGGACAGGAAGCGGGGGAAGACAGCTGAGGAGAAAGTTCACTTTCTGTCCGATCCTCACCGCTGAATGAAAGTGCGCAATGGCGGGCAAAGGGAGTGTTTGCTCGGCCGGAGAGAGCCAGCTTCAGGACTTCTTAGAATCGGACTCTGACCCGGAGGGGGAACCCGCTCGGGTGGCCGGCACCGGGCCGTCGCCCGAAGCTTTCCCCCGCACTCAGGTGATCCACAGCGGACACTTCATGGTATCCTCGCCCCACAGCGACTCTGCGGCGCGGAGGAGGAAGAGTGGAGGGTCTCTGAGGTACGACTTTGACACGGTGAACAGAACGGGGTGTCAAACGTACCGCTACGGTCCACTCAGCTCCGGGAGCCTAAGCATCGACCCCACTCTGACCCGCCTGTTCGAGTGCATGTCACTGGCCTACAGGTGGGTCCCTGCTGCGTGCAGTAGGGGGAAAGAATGAAGTCGGGGTTTTAATCAGCATTTTTATTTTCAGCTTTCTGCTTGTTCAGTTCAGTTAAACCATGTGGAAGAAAATATCTCCAAAGAATGTGAAAGTGTCTCATTCTGAGCTGACATTTAAAGCAGCGATATGCACAGGATCAGTCTCTGTTTTAAAATAAGAGTATTGTAAATTAACCGAAGCTCACTAAACGAACTAAACTAAACCATATTTTAAAATATATTTTTAAATATATATATTTATATTTGTCTTAATAGAATTCCCTTCAAAGCTGATAGTTAATGCTGTGGTTGTTTGTGTATATGTGTTGTCAGTCTGTTGCATAACCAGTTTGGAAATTTTCACCAAAAAAAAGTGGACTTTGATTCTAGTTGGCAGGACTGGACAAAGGACAGTGTGACTGATGCAAAGGAAAGAAACTCCTGACACGATGCCCTAGAAATTTGTTTTTCTGTTTGAGAGCAGCCATTTGTTACAAGATGTCACAAATAGCTCCTGCATATTGCAACTATAGCAGAGGAAGCCGCCGCACTTAAAACAAACCAAAATACCAAAGAAACCTCCCTATACTCTCTAAACATGCTTACGTTTCAGTAACATCAGACTACACATTGATTTTTCATTTACTTAAAAAATGAGGACCACTTTCTTTGAAACCGTGTTTATAAGAGCTTTCATCAACCCTTGGCCAAAAGAAGACTTTTTTTTTTCTTTCTTTTTTTTAAAATCTGCTGTCACTGGGTGGAAAATTGCATTTGTTTATAGATCTAGTTTCACAAATTGTGGCACTGTTTCAGGATTCATTGTGCAACTATTATCAAACACAAAAAATATAGATTTAAAACAAGTACTTTTATTATATATTTATATATATTTTCCAAGCCTATGACATGGCCTCTTATTCCGCACAGATTGCTGCTCCGCTTTCCGCTATTTATCATTAACCAGACTGATGTAAAGTGGTTCCTCTGCTGATTGCTCTTTGTTTTTTCGCAATAGGCTGTCTCTGCTGTTCGGGCTGAATAATACGCAGCCATGTCAGTCCATTAAAAGCATGTTGAGAATGATTTCCCCAGGCTTCCTAGCAACTCCTTGAGCACCTCACATTAGGAGCTCTATTCTCAGCAGGCAGAGAAAAAGTGAGGGAGGGGGGGGAAAGCACATAAAGCCGGGTTGTATACCGGGGAATAAGTTGATTGGCTACTATTAGTCAAAATCAGGACAGGTTTGAGGCAGTGTTCCCATTGTTTTTTTCTAAAAGAGGCATAAACGTCATTTATGCACGTTTATGCCTTTTTGCCTCAAAGACTATAAATGAAAGGGCTTTCACATTTTCCCCGAAACAAATACATATTCCACCTTTCTTTTCTCCACAGTGGTAAGATAGTCTCTCCTAAATGGAAATCTTTTAAGGGTCTGCGGTTGCTGTGGAGGGATAAGATCCGTCTGAACAATGCAATCTGGAGAGCATGGTTCATTCAGTGTGAGTGCTGGTGCTTTTTTTTTTTTTTTTTTTTTTTTTTAAATTGTGAGACTAGAAGAACCGGGTGACCTAACATGGGTCGAGAGAATCCACATTTCACCAGAATGAATGTCTACGCCGCAGCTGATTTTTCTTGTCCTTTTTTCCCTCTTTCTGCTTGGCTCAGATGTGGAGAAGAGGAAAAACCCAGTATGTGGCTTTGTGACCCCGCTGGATGGCTTGGAGGCAGATGCGCATCGAAAGCCCGAAGTGAGTGAATGAATGATGTAGGTGTTGCATATTTAAGCTCATCCTTGAAAAAAAAAAACATACTTAGTGTTTCACTGGCATCCTGTCAACAGGCGATCATATTAGAGGGCAGCTACTGGAAGAGAAGGATTGAGGTAGTGATCAAGGAGTACCATAAGTGGAGGATTTACTACAAGAAGAGGGTGAGCGCTCACCTTATTCACAGTACATCTTTAAACTGTCTCTAAGTCAGTACCAGTACCTATTGGTTGGACAGTTTGTCACGTTTTCATAGTCCCCAAAGGATGAACCCCAATGGCCCCACTTTCCAACACTTTTACCTGATCAAAACTGTAATTAGTTAACATAAGGTGATGTGCATAGAAACAAAAACATGGTTCATTATTAGGGCTGAACGATTATGGAAAATAATCTAATTGCGATTTTTTGCCCCAATATTGCGATTGCGATGCGATATGCGATTATTTTTTAAGGTCTTTGTCTTCTGTATTATTAAACAAAGACAAGCAATACATCATATAGTATGGCCAATACTATATTACATTAATTTTAAACTGTTCTTTCCTGGAAGACAGACCTCTGTTATGATGACATGAGGTGATGCATGAATTGATGACTGACATTTTTATTTAACTTCTTCAATCACAACAGTATATTTGAACATACACAATAGTTTATTTTTAGCTTACAAACATCTGAGCATAAAGTGCTGACAAGGAACCCTGGTGTAAACATTAAAATGAAAGTCAGTACAATGTGCAGATTGCAGAAATATACATAAAAAAAATCAGTGGCTTTACCACACTCAGTTTTTCGACATCTGTGAACTACTAGACAGTCATTCAATTAAAAAATAATATTAAATAAATAAAACTAATAAATAAAAAATACACACATCTTACTGATCTCTGCAGTCAGTAACATTACACATAAAGTGCAAACATAATAGCAATTGTATAAACACACACACAAACACGCCTTTAAAATTTAAAGGCGTGAAATTGGACGGTCTAGCCTTCTGATTAGCGTCACCGCTGTCTCGGTGGAGTTTAATAAACTCGGCCGTCTGCTTCTTGCTATCTAAAATATAACCAGACACTGGTGTAAATTCTCGACTGTCTCATACTTCTGTTTAATCAGTTTTCTGTTTGACGTTTAGTCAGCTGTGTGAAAACCAAGGAGGAACCCACCCGGGGGATTAATAAAGTTTTATTTTATCTAATCTAATAACTTTAATCTCAGCCAAACCGATTTACTCACGAACAAACAAAACACTGAAAAAAGCCCAACAATAACATTTTTAGGTTGTCTAAGTGACTTATATATTACGTTTAACCCGAGCAGCGAAAGTCCGCGGTGATCTGAAAATGATGTGCCGGGAGTTGTGCCGTTCTCGGCCGCATCAGTAACCCTCGAGCTCCCGGCTAGCTATCGAGCTGGTGGGTAGCAGACGTCTGAAAACGTCGAAGCACTTTTGCAAATATGCGATATCTTGATAAACCGAGCAGATATTTGATGTTTACACAGCTACTTTCTCGCCTGAAAATATGTTAAAAGTTTATTTTGTGACCCAGAAAGATTAGTATGAGTAATTTTAAAACTTAGTAGCGGCCGCCATTGTTGGAAACTGGAGTTTGGCTGGGCCGCGCTATGAATTCTGGGATATGGTAGTAATTTGGACAGCCTTCGGCGCGTCGCTGTGACGTAATCGGTCTACAAATGCGGCCTCAGGAGGATGCAGCCCATGAATTTGGACATGTCCAGAGTATAATCGCAGCCTTTGCGGTTAGAAAATTGCACTTGATCATGTCGCGATATTATCGCAAATGCGATATATCGTTCAGCCCTAGTTTCCCTCGCTTTTTCTGCTGCAGCTTCAGAAAAAGAAGGATGACATCCTATTAATGCTTCAAGAGGTAAGTCAGAAGTCACACATTACTTCATTATTGCTACATTATTGCAATATTGCAAGGAAATTAAAGTTGAAAAGTATTGATTTTGAAGAGTGGAGGCTGAAGCTGGCCAACTGACCCAACATATATTGTAATTTTTGGGTGACCTGCTGGCATTGTTTACTTTTGAATGTCCTTGTAGTGACATACGATCACTAAAGACCACCAAGCGACTATTTTTAGCATTTGAATTTAGCCTCCCTGGCTGAACAAGGGAGGAGGGGAGAAAAAAAGAGATTTAAAAAAGAAAAAAAAAAATGGGCAAAACAACTTGGGCTGTGCGTCACAACCTGACATATGAAGGCAACTGACCCAGCTAACTGCCTGCTGCAACAATACCCATAACTCTTAATCTTTATTCAAGAAAAACGGTGAAAAAAATGAATGTAACCTAATCAAATATGACCTACTTCCAGCAGCACTTGGCAAAAACCGGGCAGCAGAGGGGCATCTGCTTTCGACAGAGACGCTAAGGTGGCAGAGACAAAATATTTAGTGGCAGAGAGGAGAAACAGCGGGGGGGCAGAGAGAGGGAGGTGCCTCATTCATGATAGTATTCCTCATATTTCATCTTTCATGGGCTCTAATTTTTCATTTTTCTGTAGATGTGCTGTGGCACTGGAAGTCCAAGCTTTACTTGAGTTCAACATTAGGAAAACTTCAATAATAATGCTGTGTCTGACCCGTCTTTTGATGGATTACGCGGCAAGGCCAATATCAGCAACTAGCTGACAGGTCAAAGATCACTTCACTGTGTTTTTATGCTCTGTGCACTCATATTCTTATCACACCATTCTCTTAACAGATTACATTTAGTGCTTAGAAAAACACTAGTCAAAAGTGTGAATGTCGTATGTCATATATGCAGTTACACAGTTACAGTTGTGCACTTTTAACCTGTGACAGCCCTAGTCTAAAATTTAATTGGCTTTACATTTTTAGCATCAACCACTTTCTAATAAAGTAGAATTGTAAAATAACGTTCAGATTATTATCTACAGTGACAATGTATTTCAAGAGATTTTTACACAGTTCATTTACAGACTGTAGCAGGGTGTGGTTTGTGGCTCAGCTGCATGGGAGAGGTGGAGCAGTGGGTTCAGGGGAAGCTGACCCTGAGCTGTTCTTCAAAACCTGGTCACACCTTCCCTATTTCAGTAGGTTGCAGGGACCTGAAGGATATAGTGTGTGGTTTAGAGTGAAGAAGGCAACTGGAAAGCTGCTCTAATAATAACACGAAAAAGGCTGAAAATTAAGATCACTAGACTTAGCCCTTATATTCAGTCTGAGAGTGAAATAATATCCTATTAGGTAATAATGCTGTGTAAACGAGTAAGGAAAAAAAAATCTCACTCTGCAAAAGGGAGACACACACATAAGTAAACAAAATGAACACACACTACAAGCACTGTACACTCTGAGCCATCAAATAATTTACAGAAAAATCAAATGTTTTTGAATACATTATTTAATGAACAACAATGAAAAACAATCACACTGACAATGTAGCAGTCTCAAAACCTCACCCATTAAATACGAAGCACTTGGTGTTACAGGGTTAAGCTGCCTTTTTAAACAGGCACAAAGAGAATTGAGCTGTTCTGCAGTTTTGAAGCTAAGGTGTGGAAGGCACGATCAACCTCATTTCTTGGACTGGCACACGGAACCGTAAGAAGACCCCTCTCTGAGGACCAGAGAAGTCAACTTGTAGTGCAGGGATGAAACAGTTCAATAATTTAGGTGGGCCCCCTCTCCACCAGGAAGGAAGGACCAACGTCGTTGAATGAAATTCAAACTTGATAGGTGGGAGATGCAAATGTTTTAAAAGTGGGGTAATCTGTAGGGTAGGGTAAGGTTTACTAATGGCTTTGATAAAAAAAAAAAAAGTGTCCTTCTGGATACCAAAGTTTAGTTAGATTTAGATCTAGGAGAATCTCTTTTGAAATGAAACTTCTCGCCAAACGATGTAAACGCACCCTGTCGATGCTGCAGTCTTTCAGCCGCTCATATGCATGTGTATATTTTCTCCAAGCAGCATCAGTTTGTGTTTAGCAGGGGCCTTTTACAGTTTGCATGCACGTGTGTGTGTGCGACTCCCAGAATTAGGTCAGGGACAAAAGGCTGCCGCTCTTATTGAAATGGTGAGACATCAAAATAAAGAAATGAACAAAGCCAACATAATGAAAACCTGTGAGGGCCCAGTGTTTCTGAACAATGTGTCAAAACAGCTTTTTCATGATGCACCCCACATGCACACGCGCACACATACACACATACATGTGCGCACAACAATCTTACCTCATTTCTGCTCGTGCGTGCTTGTATTCTAAGAGGGGATGTCGTGTGTTCAGACGTAATCAGAAATAGTTTCCGGCTCAATCTGGTGGGCTTCCCTATAAATGTGGCCCTGGGCTTAGAAGTGGAAGGTAAAGGCGGAGTAGAAGATCGGGGTGAAACAAAGCATCTCAAACAGGCTGGCTTTGGCGCTTCATTTCTGTGAGTTGTTCACTGGGTTTCCAAAGGAGAAGGGGCAGAAAGGGATGGGGGGGGGGAGAGATGACAGCTTAGCACATGTTTCATGTTGAAGTTGTGAATGCTGTAGGTGTGCAGTTTTGTTTTGTGTGTAACTGGAGATAGATTTTTTTTTTCTTGCTGTTTTAATATTAGTTTTGAGAGGCATTTTGTCATTTATCAGCGGAATAAACGTGGCACAAAGTTTTCATAGAGCACTAATTGCAGGCACAGATTGGGAGAACTAGAAGTCATTGATGAATTAGGACTTTCCAGCTCTATTTATGTTGAGCCCCTAATGGATAGATCTGGGATTAACTTGGCATGTCAGATCCTGTAAGTGTTCTGATTCCTTGTTGATGTTTGGCAGGGTCAGATCTGCCAAGCCAGGCAGGACAAATGGCCCTATCAGACATACCAGGAACCTGAGGCTGTCCCCGCGGAGGTCCACATGTTTGACCTGGACTGCCTTCTGTCCGACATCTCTGACACCCTATTCACCATGACACAGAAGCCATGTCCCTGGACCAGCGAGCGACACAACAGTGAGTAGTAGACAAGTTTGTGGAATGACTTTCAGCAGGGACTTGTGTCTCAAATCCTGCAGAATTTGATTGGAAGCATTTAAAAGCAAGGCTGATCGTAGGCTGCATAGTGCATGGATTAAATAATTGATTCCAATTAGTTGTTACTGGGCTGAAAATTATATCCTGGTTCATTTTACTTTTTGAATCAAATAAATTGCCCAAAATAATATTTCTAACTCAAGTCTGTCATAAACAGGAGCTTTAGGGACAGATTTTCAGCAAAAAAGGAACATAATCATAGAGATATGGTTGGACTTTTATTTCTCTCATTTTAAATGTGGTCCCGTTTTCAGAAATAAATGCCCTTTTCCAAAAAAAAAGGTAAATAACAGCAGAATGCATTAATTTTCAAATAATTAAAAGTTAAATTTAATGGAAAATCATACATGGGCATCATATAAAATGCAGAGAAATTGAGAAATACACATATATATATTTTTTCTCCTTAAAATTTGATACCAGCAACATATAAAAGTAGGGATGGGGCCTGTTTACTGCAGTGCTACATCACCTGTTTTTTTGTTTGTTTGCTTTTGTGTGTGGGGGGGGGTGGTGTTGTTTTTTTTGTTTTTTTTAACAGTAGCCTGTCATCCATTCGCACTTCCCAACGCTCTCATTATCTGTCTGTTCAAAGTATGCCTTTACCCAGCAGATGGTTGTCCTAGCTTAAAAAGATGAAAACATGGGTAAAAAGGCAATGTGGATCAGCACGCCTAAAGCTCAGTCAGAGCTGGGGACTATCAGGCACAATACATTTTGGAGTCTGTGCTGTTTTCCAAGCTATCTCACGGTGACAAGGGAACAGCAAGGCAAAGCAGGAAGTCCCCATCAACACTTTGTTTCTTGTGCAACCTAAACAAATAAGATATGTGATTTCTTCAGCTGGCAGGTGGACAGGTTGCCTTTAAACACAGCCAGCTGGCTGTTTCTGCCAGTGTCTGGGGGTGACTGTAGCTCAGGTAGCAGAGCAGGTCAGCCACTAATCAGAAGGTTGGTGGTTCGATCCCAGGCTGCCTCTTGGCTGCATGCCAAATATCCTTGGGCAAGATACTAACCCCATGTTTGCCTACTGGTGGTGGTCAGAGGTCCGGCAGCCTCGCCTTTGTCAGTGCGCCCCAGGGCAGCTCTGGCTACAACGTAGCTTGCCATTGCCAGTGTGTGAATGACTGAATGTAGTGTAAAGTGCTTTGGGGTCCTTAGGGACTGAGTAAAGTGCTATACAAATGCAGGCCATTTACCAGTGTCCACTTTTTGCTAATCTATGTTAAAAACAGCCTTTGATGAAAGATCCATCTTCTAACTCTCAGCAAGAGGGCAAACAAATCCAAACTATGCTTTAATATAATGTAGAAGTATTTCACTTTCTAAGTTCCTACCTCAGTTTGGTGACTCTGTCTGCTGGTCACATGGGTTAGCAATTCAGCCAATGAAACCCACATTACAAATAAGGAAATTCCCTATGATGAAAGATGACTTGTCAAAAAACAAAACAAAACAACACAATAGCACTAGAGCATTTCTTTCTCACGCATGCATCTATTATTATGTTCTCTTCCACTTCAGCATACACCAGCAATGCTGACATGATTCAACCAGGCTTGACTCCACTGCAGCCCAACCTGGATGATTTCATGGATATACCAGGTACTTTCTACCCTTTCATATGTCCATCTGTTTATCTGTAAATGTGAACATGTGAAGAACTGATTAATGCATCCAATCACAGGTTGATTACAGTTAGATGCTCGCTGACGGTGCATGATATAGTGTGAAGAGTACTTGAGTTTTTAAGATTAGATTCTTATCAGCCATATTTGGCTGATGATTATCTTAATCATATTTTTGTAGTACATAAATGAAGTTTCTGTTCCAGATGTCGATGAGTGAAAAAACCTTGAGGGACACTCCTCTGATTTGTGCTATGTCAGCAGTATGTTCTTTGGCATTCATGAGTTAAAGGATTGTCAGAGGCAGGGTTGAACTGGGGAAAATGGGGAAGTGGAAGAGGATGTATTTAACCACTATTGCTACTTTTGGCACCACCTAGAAACTAGGGAAATAAATATTGATGGGCTGGAAGATGATTATGATGATTTTCTATTTTTTTATAAAGTAAAATTATGTTGTTACCACAATTCCTATTGAGCTGTAGCTTTTAGGTCTGTGATTTCATTTAATTTTGATTGGATTTTATACATTCATGGCATAGGGAGCTAATATAACATAAATTGAGCTGAAATGAATGAAAGTTGCACTAATATTGATTAGATGGACCAACACATGGCTTCACACAAGTTTCACTCCTGCTTTGTATCATTTAGAGGTATAAATATGCAACTGTTAGCAAGCTTGCCAGCTTTAAAAGTGATAGCATAGGTTTTACAAATGGCTGAAAGTTAATTGACGCAAGGTAAAGTAAATGTCTTTGTAAAGCATGACTAAATGTAGAGAACCTAACTTACCAAGCTGACACGTACTGGACAAGAAGCCAATATGGCAGTATGCCTGGGGTCTGCTTTAGTCTTTATAATGAATCGAATCAGCCTGCAGCGAAAGAGGAGCAAAGCTTCAAGCAAGAGGAAGGAACCAGGTTAGAGTTTAGTTTCTTGCTCAGGGCAACAATGGCTGTGATTTTTCTGGCCTTTGTATTACTTTCAGTGATGCAATCCTGCAGCCCCATGGCTACAAGTAAGTCTTTGTAACCAACAGACAACCTGTTGCCCACTGCTGTGTTTGTGTGTGTGCGTGTGTGTTTGTTCTTACTGCCCTGACAGGCTCCTGAAGTATTAGCTGTGTGGTGTCTTTGCTTTTTTTGTCACAGTGACCAGGCAGCTAGTATCTGTCAGCGCTCTTAATTAATTCATGATTTCTCTGTATTTCTCTTACATGAAAATACTGAATTTTCTTTTTACTGAGATAAAAAAAGAGCTTTTGGTATGCATTACCTACTGTGAGATCATGAGGCATTCTGAACAATGTGTCTTGATGAAAGACGCTCAGTTCAGGAAAACTTAGGGTTACTGCCAGTTTGAGTGAAGACAGTTAATATTGACTGCTCAAACCTTAAATAACATGTGAAAAAACTGGCAACCTGCCAGCATAGATTTAAAACTATGTGACCTGGCAAATAAAATGTAAATACCCTGACTGATCATCTCAATCAGAGAGCTTCACATTGTGTGAGGGTTTAATTTTCCATTTCTGTTCTTTGTCTCTTTTATCTTAAAATAAAGACGGAAGAGACACTATACTGCAAAAAGTATTCAGTTGTCTGCCTTCACACGCAAATGAACTTAAGTGACATCCCATTTTTAATCCACAGGATTTAATATGAAGTTGGCACACCCTTTGAAAATATAACAGCTTCAGCTCTACTGGGAAGGCTTTCCACAAGGTTTAGGAGTGTTTATGGGAATTTTTGACCATTCTTCCAAAACTGCATTTATGAGGTCAGAAACCGATGACTGATGAGAAGACCCAGCTTTCAGACTCCGCTCTTATTAATTTCAAAGGTGTTCTGTGAGATCAGCACTCTGTGTAGGCCAGTTAAGTTCCTATCACTGGAACTAAAAGGCCGAGCCCTACTCCTGAAGAGCAATGCCACACTATAATCCCCTCTCCATCATACTTTACACAATGCAGTTAGACAAGTAGGGTTCTCCTGACTCTGCGGAAAGTTAGTGACCTCTGTTAACTATGTGCCTCGGCATCCACTGACACCGCTCTGTGAGTTTACGTCGCCTACCACTTTGTAGCTGAGTTGCTGTCGTTCCCAATTGCTTCCACTTTGTTATAAGACCACTAACAGTTGATTTTGGAATATTTAGCTGTGAGGAAACTTTAAAACTCACTGCACAGGCAGCATCCTGTCACTAGAATTCACTGAGCTCCTGAGAGCGACCCATTCATTCACAAATGTTTGTAGAAGCACTCTGCATGACTAGGTGTGTGATTTTTTTTTTTTTTCTTATATACACCTGTGGCCATGAAAGTGACTGGAACACCTGAATTCAGTGATTTGAATGGTTGTGTGAATACTCATGGCTGTACGGTGTAAGTACTAGTGTTATACAGTGGGGCAAAAAAGTATTTAGTCAGCCACCGATTGTGCAAGTTCCCCCACTTAAAATGATGACAGAGGTCAGTAATTTGCACCAGAGGTACACTTCAACTGTGAGAGACAGAATGTGAAAAAAAAATCCATGAATCCACATGGTAGGATTTGTAAAGAATTTATTCGTAAATCAGGGTGGAAAATAAGTATTTGGTCACCTCAAACAAGGAAAATCTCTGGCTCTCACAGACCTGTAACGTCTTCTGTAAGAAGCTTTTCTGTCCCCCACTCGTTACCTGTATGAATGGCACCTGTTTGAACTCATCATCTGTATAAAAGACACCTGTCCACAGCCTCAAACAGTCAGACTCCAAACTCCGCCATGGCCAAGACCAAAGAGCTTTCGAAGGACACCAGGAAAAGTATTGTAGACCTGCACCAGACTGGGAAGAGTGAATCTACAATAGGCAAGCAGCTTGGTGTGAAAAAATCAACTGTGGGAGCAATCATCAGAAAATGGAAGACATACAAGACCACTGATAATCTCCCTCGATCTGGGGCTCCACGCAAGATCTCATCCCGTGGGTCAAAATGATCATGAGAACGGTGAGCAAAGATCCCAGAACCACACGGGGGGACCTGGTGAATGACCTGCAGAGAGCTGGGACCAAAGTAACAAAGGTCACCATCAGTAACACACTACAACGGCAGGGAATCAAATCCCGCAGTGCCAGACGTGTTCCGCTGCTGAAGCCAGTGCATGTCCAGGCCCGTCTGAAGTTTGCCAGAGAGCACATGGATGATACAGCAGAGGATTGGGAGAATGTCATGTGGTCAGATGAAACCAAAGTAGAACTTTTTGGTATAAACTCAACTCGTCGTGTTTGGAGGAAGAAGAATACTGAGTTGCATCCCAAGAACACCATACCTACTGTGAAGCATGGGGGTGGAAACATCATGCTATGGGGCTGTTTTTCTGCCAAGGGGACAGGACGACTGATCCGTGTTAAGGACAGAATGAATGGGGCCATGTATCGTGAGATTTTGAGCCAAAACCTCCTTCCATCAGTGAGAACTTTGAAGATGAAACGAGGCTGGGTCTTCCAACATGACAATGATCCAAAACACACCGCCCGGGCAACAAAGGAGTGGCTCCGTAAGAAGCATTTGAAAGTCCTGGAGTGGCCTAGCCAGTCTCCAGACCTCAACCCCATAGAAAATCTGTGGCGGGAGTTGAAAGTCCGTGTTGCTCGGCGACAGCCCCAAAACATCACTGCTCTCGAGAAGATCTGCATGGAGGAATGGGCCAAAATACCAGCTACTGTGTGTGCAAACCTGGTAAAGACCTATAGTAAACGTTTGACCTCTGTTATTGCCAACAAAGGTTATGTTACAAAGTATTGAGTTGTATTTTTGTTATTGACCAAATACTTATTTTCCACCCTGATTTACGAATAAATTCTTTACAAATCCTACCATGTGGATTCATGGATATTTTTTTTCACATTCTGTCTCTCACAGTTGAAGTGTACCTCTGGTGCAAATTACTGACCTCTGTCATCATTTTAGGTGGGGGAACTTGCACAATCGGTGGCTGACTAAATACTTTTTTGCCCCACTGTACCATGTCTAGAAAATCTGCAAAAACTGGTTTTTATCGGAATGCTACACTGATCACTGTATATACAATGTAACAGAAACTGCAGTACACAAAATACAAAATCCTTATTTGGTATAACCTCTGTTTCTTCAGTTGTCCACCAGAGAGCACTATCCTACTTTCCATGTATTATTTTACCATGAAGTAAAATATCTGCCGCTGGCAGGCCTTTAAAAGTAAGAAGAATATTTCTATCATTCATTAAACAGGAAGGAGGGGTAGGATCATTTAATTTTCTACTTCCTACTTCTTTTTTAGCATAAAATTTGAGTTACTTATAAACAGTTGATTGATATATTGGTTATTTTTTGTTGAATGTCTATATATGTCACATGTACTTTATTTAATTAGATTATTCTTTTAAATGTTTTATCTTCCTGCTGTATCAGAGCCTTTTCCAGTTGATATTCTGAATAACATACTATATATACTGTACTCTTTCTCAGATATCTTTATGAACAACCGTGGCCAACCCACCGAGCACACTGGTTTTGCGGACTGTAGCTATTTTGGGAGTTCTTCTGGTGCAGCGTTTGCTCCAGTTCCCTCCCCTGTGGCAACAGCGCCCCGGCTTCTCATCGACACGCAGCTGGCTCAGGTACTGCTGCTGTTATCAGCTTCTTCTGTTTGTGTTTATTGTCTGCTTGTGCAGAATTATTCAATTATTCCAGCATCTAATGTTATTCTTGTTTAATCAGTAAAACAGATTAATTTTTTTCCCAGCCCAATCTACTATCTGACAATCTGTCCCACCCCTCTATATCTAATACCCGGCCAAACCAGACCAGCTCTGGCCAGGATTGTGGAGAATACCACACATCCAACATCATAACAGAAGCCATGCCTTATGGACATCAGTCATACCATGATGCACCAGTTTCTATAGCATTTAGCAGCAGCACTGAACAGACGGCCTCTGCAAGTATTCCCTTTTTGTACCCACTGCCATGCCACAAGTTTGGTTACTATACGACAAGCAGTGGAACCTCCACTGTCATCACTCACACAGCCTCCACCATGGGGGCTCAGGGTGCTGCGCAGCAGGCTCACGGATACCCTCACACAGGGGAAACGTACTCCCAGACTCCCTGCCACTCTCTCTCTTACCTGGCTGTTGTATCTGACCCGGTCCATGCAGCGCTGCCCTCTGTCACAGCAGCTCACTGCTTCTCAGTGCCAGAACAGGTGACATTTACGGGGGCCAAAGGGAAGCATAAGCAAAAGACAGGAGGAGCGAGGACAGCTGCCCCCCCTGTACTTCCATCCACTCCCCCACCCACTAGCTGTCTGGCTAAACTGCTCTCCACTGGGGCTCATGAACGTGAGTGAATTCTGACATGTTCTTCCTCAACTAACAGTTTTTTAAGTAAAACAAAAATAAAAAATGCAGTGGGCTAATGTTTAATTTTGGATTTGTGTTATCAGAAAAGCCAACCCTGGGATTTGATACTGCTCCAGTGACAGCCAAAGCTCAGAGGTCATCATCCTCTAGCTCCTCAGTGAGTGTGGAAAACTGGCTTAGCACAGCATGTCAACAAGAAATAACTAATGAACTTTAGTGACTTTTACCAAGTGCTACTGGAGAATGGATATTCATATCATCAAGGCCACTCAGCATTGTATTACTGATATATGTATGTAAGTATGAGCAACTAAAGGAGTGCTGTGTGCTGGCAATAGACACAGGTGTCCTTAGTAAGCCGCACCTTAGTGTTAATGTTTTTGTAGAAGACTGCAGAAATTTTCAAAAGCTTACCTGATAAATAGGTTACATCTAAAAGTTTACTCATCTAACCTAAACAAAAGAGGACATAGCAAGCAGTCTCTTTTCATTCAGCAAGCAGATTTATGTCCATTATAAGTTTGTAATCTCATATATATATATATATATATATATATATTTGTGTGTGTATATATGCGCATGTGTTGGTTCAAACCTCTGCTCTAAATACTCTGTGCCACATCCTTTCAGGGGAAAGTGATTTCATTTTTGTGAGACAGGTCTTCTAATTGGATACCATGTGTTGCTCAGCAGACAAGCAGAGGATCGCATGTAGGTGGACCGTCATCACAGCTGCAGCACGGGGCTGGTTGGTCGGTAGGGATCCCCGTGTTGACGCCTCTGCAAAGCCAGAGTGCCACCCTGGGCCACAGTGGACCTCAAACTAGCACCTCCAGAGGCTCTGCTGTGTCTACCCGGCTTACCCACGGTACCTCAGACACTGGCACAACCCTCCTCGTTCCCAAGACTGAGAAGCTGTCACCTGTTCAGCTCTACAGCACTGACAGGAGCAGCTTAACTGGTAGGACCTCACTGCTTCAGGGAGTGATACAACCCCATTTATAAAAAAGTGGTACAGAAAGCAATGATTTGCAAATCTTAAAAACCCTTATTTGATTTACAGTAGAATGTGAAAAACATACCAGATGCTTAACTGTCAACAGGTCAGCACGATTTGATAGTTTGTTTTTTGTTTTTTTGTTTTTTAATCAAATGTGGGTTGTGCCCATGAAAAATGTGCCATCTTCTCTGCAAATGTCAAACAGCTTGTTCTGCTACTGACTCTTGTGTAGTGTCATTCATTAGAGTGGATAATTGAATTCTGAAGAAACAAACCATATCAGCAATTTAACAGTTTATCCATTTAACAAACAGGGACCTTAGTAACATGTGGAAGAACCATACACAGCCACAACAGCCTGGCACCACTTCCTCATTCTGGTCACCAGCTTGGACACACAGTGCTGTGGGATGGCATCACATTCTTCAGCCAGCATTTGTTGTAAGTCAGCCTGTGTGGTTATTAGGGATGGGTATCGAAAACCAGTTCTTGTTGAGAACCGGTTCCCACTGTTTCAATTCCTTGGAATTGTTTGCCATTTTTG